>NW_022995380.1:18812759-19115884 GCF_004354385.1 Drosophila innubila | reverse complement strand
AAAAATTGTGACATTGTCATTTTATTGTTCACAAATATTCATAGTATTCAGAGATACAAAACTGCTTTAGCTTAAAGCCAAAGATGTTGCGGTTTTGTCGCCAATCATTTAATAAACTTGTCTTTATTGTTTGCAAATATTCACAGCATTCATTTTTAAAGCATTCGCAATCAGTTCATAATCAATTTACGAGTACGCAGCGCAAAAACTTTCACAAATTTGTGAATCTTTCGGCCTGTCCATCAAGCTGACTGACTGACTGACTAACTGACTGACTGTCGTTTATCTCAGCTGCTCTCAGCTGCTCTTGGCTGTATCTATGAGATACGAGTACGCTCGCAATTTGCATACTCGCTTGTCCGCTCCAAAATTCCAGAAGAAAATAACAAATGTGCTAAAAAACAAGTCGCTTTTGAAGTGCTCAATTAACACAGCTACATTTTGGCTTTCGATTTTGATTTTGTTTTTGATTTCTTTTGCCCGTGTATTTATCAAGAATTTAGTTTTTGCTGAGACAAGTTCAGCAAGCTTTGTTTTTTTTGTTTCACTCTCTGGAATGTTGTTGGCAAGACAAAGAGCTATAATCACTTTTATTAACTTGGGGTATTATAACTTTGTCACGAAATGTGTAAAGCTAAAAGTATATAAATATATATATATATATATATATATATAGACACGTACATGTGTCGTCTAATTTTCAGTTATTATTTTATTTTCTCAATTGTTTTCCTTAATATTTTATGACGATTATTTTATATAATTTTACAAAAAATCTATTGTAAAAATATGTTTTATTATTTTGAAATTTTCTATCTAGAGTCTCAAATCGTAACGCGGTATACAAAAATGCTTGAAATTTATGTAATTATTTTATTATGTCGAAGTTTTATTTTTTTTACTTTTTATTCAGTCTAATTTTTTACTTATTGATGTATGAAAATAATAACATTATCCTATTATAAATTTAAGAGTATTCAATATTCGTCATGCTACAATTAAATTTTTCTCTCTTGTTTTTCTTTAGCTGATGCTTTATGATTATTATCAATTTTGCATGGAGGGGGCATTACGATTAGTATTAGCCAGTTCCCAGCCACGCCCACGCCACATGTGGCATGCATACAGGTTGTTGTTGTTGTTATTATTAATTGCAAATTGCATTGGCGACCCACATTTTTGTACGATGCATTTATCATACGCCCCGTGTGCCCAAAAGAAATTTCACTTTCTCAGTGCGACAATCAGAGAGCAGCTTTTTTGATTTGGGTGGCAGCCAAGTTATGTACCTGTTGCCACTTACCTGTTGCCAGCTAACTGTTACCTGTTTCGTTGCCAGCGGCTAAAGGGAAACGGACATGGCCAAGGCTTATTTCGTGTGCTTTTCAGTTAACCCAATTGGCTTTTGCGTGGGAACTTATGATGCTGCCCTAGACAACCGCAAATGAAATTAAAGCTTTATGTCGGCTTGTTTGAAATACTGCCAAGATGTAAACGTATCAATGGCCCAAACCTATATTATATTATTAGTATAAATCTATACATTCTGATAGATAAAGGAATATCAGACTTTCAGTATATCTGCATCAAAGTTGGAATATTTTATTTTATCTCAAACTTCAAACTGTCATAACTTGGGCAAGACTTATCCGATTTCCTTGCGGAAAATCAATTTTATCAATATTTAATATCTTCTTTAGTTCTGTATCAAAATTGGAAAATGTAATTTTTTGTCCATCACTGTTCATTTTTCCCTTACCTGCCCATTGACAGCTTACCTAAATCTTCAAACTGTCATAACTTTGCCAAAACTTAACCGATTTTTTTGTGAAATGTAAATTCTATCATTATTTAACCTCTAATTTCATTCTGCATTAAAATTGTTCAATGTTATTTTTTGTCAATTTTGTCCATTGTACCTTGTTTATATAAAACGTCGACAAAGTTAGTTACTAATTTTTTAAGAAATTTTTTTCTTAGATCAAAAAATAAAAGTAATTTTCATTTAGTTTGTAGAGTCAACAATACATTTTTGTTTTTTGATTTAAACTTTAAGAATTATAAACGTAACGGTTGCTGGCTTAAAGTGAAGAGCAATTGTTATGGTCAAAGCACTTGGGCGCACGCTCCATTAAATCATATACCGAAATGTTGGCAACTTGTTCACTTGTGGCTAACTGCATTTTTGCATCAATGGTCATGTTGTCGGTCAGGCACACGCAACGGTTAACCACTTGTCAACTGGCCGCAAAATGCGGCACAAGCAACGGGAATGTGCCACAACTTGACCACTTGCAACGGGTTGTTGTCTGCTCTCCTCTCTCTTTCTCTTACTGTCTCTCTCTCTCTCTCTCTGTCTCTATTTTTCTCTTAGCTGTCATTTTACCCAGTCTAGTCACAATTTTCTAACACTCTCCTTGGTCGCTAACTCAATGCTTATTAGCTTAATCATTGGCAATAACCGTTTGCCAATTAATTGTCGTGGACCGTTGACAAAAGCCAACAATAATAGCAACAACACATCCGTTGTTGCATGCAACAGCTCATCATGCAAGAACTGGTTGCATATTCACATTGCCACATTGCCACATTAATCACTCTTATGATATAATTCTGGCCAAGCTGTAACTCTAACTGTGCCACATTTAAGCCCAATCTCAAACTCAATCTGTATCTGCATTTGTATCTGTATCTGCATTTCGGTCTAGTCTGGTCCGTTTCCTTAACTCGACAGCGGAACTTGCGTCTACAATTTTCTGGTTTTTATGTTGCAGCTGCAGCTGCCACATTCAACCACCTAACTGGCATTTTGGCAATTTTTTACGTGCCATATTCAGATTGTAGCTGATAGTTATATATGTATATTTTATTTAAATATGTGTTGTACATACATTTGGATTTTTTACATATTTTTATTTGTAGTTAATTTACATTTAAATTTTTTCAAGTAAAACTGCAAATAATTGCACAACAATTAAAATCAACCTTCATATTCCAACAGTGGGTAAAGTAGTTATTTCAATATCGGCTAAAGATACAATTTTGCTATCAGCTTTGAGGACTTTAAAGTTTGTTTTGTATCTCAATCACCTTAAAAGCAAAGCAAATGCTGCAAAAAACACATCACAATTTCCCACGCTTGAGATAATCGATAATTTATAGATAATTAAAAGGATTTCAAGCATAGTTTGTAAAATGAGTTTGTAAAATAATAAATTAAACATATAAATTAAACTGCTTCTATTTATCATTCTGTTTCTGCCTTTAAGGGTTAATATTTTGAAATATCTCGACAAATTCTTAACTGTCTGGTTCTGTGTCATACAAAGATTTTCACATACAAAGATACTTCAAACTTCAATTAGATAGACCAGGGATATTATGATGCACTCGTTGCACAGACTAAAAGTTGTTTTACTAAATTAACTTTCATTATACAAACTGCAATTGCTCTGAGGCCGAAGAGCTGTCTCTCAACTTTTTCGATTCGCTTTTTTGCCTTACGCACTTGCAGATACATTAACAAGTAGATACAGATACAGATTGAAATGGAGATTCAACGACCACGTTCACATTATGCTCACATAAATCAATGCTGATGCTGTACGCCGGCGTATCATTGCCCTCAATACTCGTATTCATGCATTCATTCATTCCCTCATTCAGTCCGCTGATCAGTTATTCATTCAGTTAACAAATCGGCTTACAAAATGCCGCCAAGTTTTTCTCCCTTTGGGCCAAGTCAGCCTATGTGGAGTACGTGTAGTTTTAGCCAGACTCTTGAATTGTAAAAAGTGTAAGAAAATAGGAGAAAGAGAGAAAGGAGAGGGAGGAAATGTGGGTATTAAAAACCTTTAGCTTGCCATAACTTCCACTTTCACTCGAATGGCCAAGTGCCTGGCTAAAATGCCTTACCAACCTTAGCAACAACAATGCAGCAAACAAACAATAATAATAACAAGAGCAAAAACAACAAGCAAATCAAAAGTGTGAAGCAAAAAACAACAAAAACCAAAACAATAATAGTAAAAGCAAAAAACAAATCAAACTAAACTGCGTTGAACTCTTTTGGCCATGAGTTGGTGAGGGAGGGAGCGAGAGGGAGGTAGGTAGATAATACCAAGTACTAGGGAAAATGATTTTAATTAAAACGAATTTAGCACGCAATTAAAAGTGTTGCCAGCTTAACAATAAACAAAAAGCGAAAAATATTTAATAATAGTTAATACATAATGCACATTGGCAAAAACAACAAGTAAGACGTATTCAGTTTGGCAGGTCGACAATTTTATACTCTTTAAATTGCTGAAGATTTTTAGAGAATTATACAATAAATGTAAAGTAACATTAAGTATGTTCTAAAAAAAAGTCTTTATTTAATCTAGTTTTAATTTGAAAGATACATAAAAGACATGAAATTGTTGTATACAAAATGTACAAAATTTGATTAATACATCTTAAGAGCAAAGAATTTTTTATTTTGAAACGAAATACATTTCTTAAAAAAATTATAGTACCCTCTGCAAAGGGTATTAAAAACATGCGGTAATCAAAAATAGTTTGTGATGCGTTTTCCCATCGCAAAAAAGGCAAAAGCCGCTTCACTTTCTGTTTTTCTATACTTTTTTTCTATTTGTGCTTTTATTTTGGGGTGTTTGGAACTGAAGTTTGGCTCTAATTATGTGGCAAGTTGCAAATAAAAAGTAACTGAAATCAGTTGCAGTTGCCACGTTCACTTTCGCCCAGCTGCCACTTTCGAGAACACTTGAGCTACGTAATCTCAGCTCCCACTTCCACTTAACACTCGCAAACCAACGGAAACTCATACGCCTCGTTGCACCACAGAGCCCAGACCAAAGGCAAGACGAGAAGAGGGGAGGGGAATGGCAAAAACCACAAACAAAATCAACATCAAATCAAACTGGCAACAGGTGCATTTCAATGCAGGCCAAAAAAAAAAACAGAAGTCGTTTGCATTACATAAGCACAAGGCAAACACAGATACAGATACAGACAGTCAGACAAATACTCACACTCATAGATACTTAGATACATTTGGGCGCCTCATTTAAATGCGTTTGTTTAGCATTGGCAATTAAAAACGCAGCTGCCGTGTCGAAATCTACTGCAATTTCAGCTTTGTTCTCCTCATCAGCGTTTTCCGAAAAGCTGAAAAACGAAAAAAAACCGACTTCATGTAATTGTCTTGAGTCTTAGATACTGTGTACACAATTAAATGCGTTTGTAAAGTAGATTTTGATATCTTACCAGAAAATTAAAATTATACATTAGGAATATATTCAATTTCAATCTTACCTTTAAGAACTGCCCTTTCTAAGCATCTGATATATTTACCGAGAATTATATAATTACATTTTAGTTGTCATATATTTCTTAAGCAAATTAAAAGTATAAATAATATAGGGTATTTCCTATTCGTTAGTTAGTTTGGTTTTTTGAAATTCTGACGCATTTCCGTTAAATTTTGAGGTTTCCATCCTATTCAATAAGCAGCATAACAAAACTTATAAAAAGATAATGACTAGAAAATACTCTATAATATTTCCATTATTTTATCTTTGTTGATACGTAAGATACTCAAGTCATATTAATAATATTAATTAACAATCAAGTCAAATAAGTATTATAGCGAATTTCTAGTCGTTCCTTTTGATCTTATAGCTTAACTTATTAACTGATGTATTTCCGTTTAATATTAAAAGACTTTAGATAATTTTTCTAGCACTTAATATTATAGGGTATTTGATACTCTGTACTTTGTTTATTTTACTGAGTTAACTTACATTGATTTTAATGAAATTGTACAATGTTAAATCCTACATATTAATAGCATATTATAGGGTAAGTTCTAGTCCTAACCTTCGCTTTTATGCTAGTTTGGTTCGATTCCAATAAATTTTTCAATAGTGCATCTTTATAAGACATATATACTATGTTAAATAAGTATTACAGGGAATTTTCATGTCGTAAGCATTGCATTTTTTATTTTAGCTTCAATATTTTAAGTTTTTAATGGAGGCAAATAATGAATATTCATATAACTTACAGAAGTATTACAGAGTATCTCAAAGTAACTACTCTAGACTAATTGTTGTCATGGGTATGTGCGTGTGTGTGTGTGCGTGTATGTTTCTACCTTTCATTAAGCTAATTCCCGCAAATTATGAGTAATAATAGCCACGCGGCCATTCAACATTCTTGACCCAGTTCAAGTTAAAATTAGCTTATGATTTTGGCACCACAACTCTAACTTATTCTCCCCTCTCTCACTCATTCTCATTGCTGTTGTCTCTGGTTTTTTTCACTGCCTTTACAGACCATGGAGCTAAGCAATTTTTCCAACAAGAAAATGTCACGCGAGGAGCGACGGTATTCAGTGCCTCATGGTCCAAATACTCCATTGCCACCAGCGGCATCCGAAGATCTTCATGCCTGGTCCATTTATAGGTGAGTACGGAAATACATATGGGCGTGCCCTTGATCAAAAGATGCATCCGGTGGAGACATCGATTACTGCACCTGTTCTATGATTTGGACGCTTGATTAACCCGCAATTCTGAAACGGAAGTTCAAATGCCATAACTTTAAATTGGACACGCCCACAAATTGACATGTTTATTTAACCGCAACAGGTTAATGCAATGCTCCCTCTCTCTATCTCTCTCTTTTTCTCTATCGCAGACAAAATCTAAACTCTGACTTCACCGATTCGGCGCTGGGCTCCTCAGACAAATCACCGC
The DNA here is from genome assembly GCF_004354385.1 of Drosophila innubila. Classification (NCBI taxonomy): domain Eukaryota; kingdom Metazoa; phylum Arthropoda; class Insecta; order Diptera; family Drosophilidae; genus Drosophila; species Drosophila innubila. Next base: position 19,109,123 of record NW_022995380.1, on the reverse strand, counting down.
TGCCATATGGAAATTTCCAGCTACGCGACACAACAGTTCAATCAATCTTAAATCATCCGCGCTACGGACCCAAGTAAGTATAGATAACATAACTACAACCAAATCAATTGAATATACAGTCAAACATCGCTATAGGGAAGTTTTATCAGAACAGAAAATCACTTCTTTACAGAGAGTCACTTTTTGTTAAATCAATTTAAATTAATTGTTGAAAGAAATATTCATTCTATAAAAGTTCACTGTACCGCAGTTTGACTGTTTAAATTCACACATACGCATAAATATATCTATACGATTGAATCATTATTCATTATCATCATTTATTTGCACATCAAATCAACAGCATTCCTTAATGCTGACTAACGTATTATTTACTTAATAATTATTATTTTGATGCTAAAGAAAAGATTTACTTAGAAAACAGAGGGTATTTTCTTTAATTTTACTGAATTCATGAACATGTCGATTGAATTCACCCCCAATAAATTTTAGAAATATTTAAAAATGTTTTAAAAAAAGTTATCGATTAAACTGAGGTTAAAGCTGTTAGTATGAAGAATATACAAAATGCTTATCAAAATTCTATTCACTTCATTTTCACACTTTATTAATGCATTTGAAATTTTTCAATAAAAACACAGATGGTTTTCAAAGATTTTTCTAAGCTTATAAATAATAAAATAAGTTGTAATTAATAGAACCACTTGATTCAATCAATTTTCACCCAAAATGTTAAATAATATACAATAACATCGATACAAAAAATCTTTTCTTAGCTATCAGCGATCAGAGCTCACTTCTATAGCATATACTTTAAATTATGGTTAAGTGAAGAAGGAAGAAAGTGGATTAAGCTTGTCCTCAAATGAATAGAGAGAGGCAGATGATCAGAAAATAATTGACTTAAATCTAAACCAGTTGAATATAATTTTAAGATTCTTAGACTAAATCTCTCTTTCTCTCTCTCTCTCTCTCTCTCTTCGTATTTTTCTCCTCGCCTGTCTTTTTTAGATCCCCACTGGGCTCGAATATGTACACATATCTAAAGTTCGGACTGCCGCGCGTCTTTCCGCCCAATGCCGGCTCACAGCGGACACATCGGCCGGGTCCAGGACCTGGACCAGGTGCTGGAGGCTCCTCAGCGCTCGGCGGCGTGCGCGGGCGTGTGAATCGGGGCTTTAGGGACAGCTCGGGTGCGCCGGCGGGTGCGGGATCAAGTGGATACGACAGCAGCGACAATGAGACGACGCGCAGTCGAGTGCCGCCGAATCTGCGAAAGTATCGCAGTGAGTCGGATTTCCGTGCCATCACCGGCATGGGCATGGCCATGGCCCATTCCCGGCCAGAGTCGCGGGCGCAGGGGGGCGTGCCGTCGGCGGCGCTGCGACAGGCGAACAGTCGGGCGAGCATCGCCGTGGGACAGCACCATCATCATCTCCAGCAACAGCAGCAGCAGCAGCAACAACAACAATACATGACCAATGGAAAGCATTATGGACATCGATCGCATAGCGAGGCGGATCTGCTGGGAGCTGGCATGGTGGGAGATGGAGGATTGGGCTATGACTATGGGGAATCTCGCATATATGGCAGCACGCGACATGTCCAGCAATCTTATGGACGCAAGCAATCGAGCATGGGATTGATCTATCCGAATATTCAAGTCCACTGCCTGGACGTGAGTCCATCCTTGCATGGCGTTTCCCTGCAGGCGAAGGCGGGAGATCTGTTCGCCATCATGGCAACGTCACAGCGCGAGGGCAGCGCCCTGGCTGAGTGTCTGGCGGGTCTGCGGGAGCGACTGGGCGGCGAGATACTCATCAATGGTCAGCAGGTGAATCGTCGTGGTTTGCGGGAGCTGTGCAGCTATGTGCCTGCGTTGGAGGTATCCTCTCTGGATCCCAGGATGAGCGTGCAGTGCACCTTGAATTTCCATGCCGCATTGCGTGGTCCCTTGGATCGCAGTGATCTTAAGGAGCGCATGGATGTCTTAATCGAGGATCTGGGCTTGAATACGGTGCGTGCTTCGAATGTCTCCACACTGACGCACTCGGAGAAACAACGTCTGAGCGTCGCGTGCCAATTGTTGGCGCAGTCATCGCTCCTCATCCTGGATCAGGTCACCAGCAATATGGACATCTTCGATACGTTCTTTCTGGTCGAGTATCTGAGACAATGGTGCAGTGGTGGACGCATTGTCATCATGACTCTGCAGCCGCCCACCTTTGAGATACTCTCCATGTGCTCCGGCGTACTGTTGCTCTCCGGCGGACGCACCGTCTTCTCCGGCAGTCGGGCCGATCTGCCACGCCACATGGGCGATCTGGGTTATCCTTGTCCGCCATTCAAGAACCCAGCAGACTATTATCGTAAGTACACATAGAGATTGACCGAGAATGACCTAAAATTAAGGAGTCTTATTTTAAGTAAAAACAAAAAATTTATCATACCAAAGAAAAATTTTAAAATGTTTTTATCTGGGTTTCAAATTTATATATAAGAGTGTTAGAATATAATTGTAACCTTTTGGAACTTGAATGTGTTTTTGGCATTCGACTCTTACCTCGCCTAAAAGATTTTTATCTAATAATTAAAATACTTGACTTTTTCGTTCTATTTAAAGGATCTTTCTAATAAAAATAATTAATTTTCTATACTCTAATTCCTAGTTGATCTGGTCACCTTGGACGATCTGTCGGCAGCTGCAATGCTGGAGTCTTCTGCTCGCATTGAATCTCTGGCCAATGCCTGGGATCAATTCAATTCGGAGCCGCCGCTCGCTGCGCCGCCCGCCTCGTTGCCCAACTTTACCCTGAAAGCGGGTTTCTTTGGCCAGGCCAAGGCGCTGATCAAACGCTTTGCCGGTTACAAGCAACCAGGATCATTGCTTACCTGGATCAGCAAATTAATTGCCGCTGCTGTGCTGTCCTTGTGTATTGGCTGCATCTTCTGGGATGTGCCTGCTTCGGATCCACAGCTCTCTTACAACGATCGCTTTGGCTATCATCATTGCGTCATGGTGTTGGCCTATTGGCCTCTGGTCATGCTGACCATTCGGGATACCCAGGAGGATCGCCGTCATGCCGAGCGAGACATACGACTTGGTCTCTACTCGCGCAGTCTGTACATTATTGTGCAGGTGAGTGAAACATTTGGTAAACACTTAAAGTAGCTTTATAAATGGAGTCTATTCCTTGCAGAGCTTATTGGGCCTCTTTCCGAGCCTGTGCATCTGGCTGGCGTATCTGCTGCCGGCTCACAGCATGGCGGGTCTTTACACCTACTCGAATAGCAGCGACACGGGCATTTACTTGTACATGGGTAAGTGATCCCAAGTTACTCCTTCAGCCAATAGTCCTTTATCTTCGTTACCCCACAATGTTTCTCCTGTACCTTTTTCATCGTCAACCCTTTCTTTCTCATAAGAATCCAATACTTTCTTCCACTCCTTCGTCACTTCCTTCTCCAGCACATTCTCCTAAACTGTCTCATTCTTCACTTTCTCCGTCTACACCTCTCCTTCAAAATATATTTCCAAATTCGAGATATTCCCTTCCCAACTATCACCTCCTTATTCATGCTAATCTCGTATTATCTCTCTTCTACAGTTTATCCTAAACTATCTTTTCTTTCATTTTCTCCTTCTACAACTCTTCCTCAACAACTCTCGCTGTCAACCTTTTGCTTACTTATCTTTCCTCTTTCTACATATTCCCTTCTCCTCCAACACCTCCTTAATCATACTAATCTAGTGTCATTTCTCGTCTCCAGGTCACATGCTGCTCTATCTGACTGTTATCCAAACCTTGGCCCTGTTCTGCGCCCATCTCCTGCCCTGCAAGGCATCGGCCAGCCTTGTGAATGGTCTGATCAGCCTGGCATTGGCCACAGTCGGCGGTTATCTGGTGCATCCACGTCATCTGTCCAAGTTCTGGTCTTGGCTGCAGTTGGTCTCCCCACAACGTTGGTTGCTGCCCGTTCTGGTGCAGGATGAATACAGTGCCGAAACCTTGGCCAATTCAGCGGGTTTGCAGCTGTGTCGCAATAAACAGGTGAGTCTACTGACTGAAGAGGCAATCTGCACTTGAACTAACTCGTTAATCCTCTCGCGACAGGTGCAACATCAGGAGATCATTGTGCAACAGCCGTGTCCGCCACCAAATGGCTCCCAAGTGCTGTCCGACTTCCAATTGCTGCCGACACAACATGTGCTCGATCCGTCGGCCAGTTATGATCAGACCACATCTGTGGCCTTGGTCCTGGCCTCCGTGGTGCTCTTCTGTCTGACCTTCATCATCTTTGTGTGCAATTGCCGCGGCGCATGTCGCAAGCGACGCAGCCGACGCTATTAGACAACAACATTATGTTGCAACATCTTCCAACATTGTACATTAGTTAGCAACTAAATCCTTCTTAATAAATATTAGAAATTAATCGAGGCAGCGAATCGTTTAACTAACTTAAAAAAACTGTGTCTTTTATTTACTGTTTGTAAGGAATGCTATGCAGATTCTATTCATTTGATTAAAGTATTTGATTTAATGATGGAACAGACGCAGATTGGTGTGTGCCATGATGATGCCGTGCTCATCACAGGCCGCAATGACGCCCGCATCGTTTGTGGATCCAGCTGGACTGGCAATGTACGAGACGCCGCTCTGAAAACGTAAAAAAGAAAAAATTAATAAAAAATATAATAAAAACAGGTTTTTTTTAATGTAAATTAAACTCATTTTTCTATTTTTAATTAATTCTAAAATAAAATCATACTTTCTTTGTTTCAGGGAATCAAACCGAAACAAATATATGTTACAGTTTCGGTTCGGGTACGTCCCGAAATAATTATTTCGGTAAAAGGTTCTATTTCGGTTATTTTCTTTCGGTTCCGGTATCAGAACCGGTTATCAACGGTACAACAAATCAATTTTGAAACATTTTAAAATGTTAAGATATCGCTTTATAATAATTTTGACATCAAATAAAATAGCTAGACCTAGAGCAAACAAAATTTTTATATCACGAATTTAAAAATTGTTGAATGCAGAATGAATTTAGAGGCCAAATTATGATCAAAATGACATTCCGTTTGAAAAGCGGTTCAGTTTTGATCAAGCTATGACAGTTTGAAGATGGACACACTTCGGATTTAACCACTTTACAAGTCAACATTTTTATCCAATTCTTCATGATTTTTTACAAAAAAATGAAAGGTCTCAGAATCAAGTTTAAAGTGTTACTTTATACTAATTACGATATAAGGAATTGATTAAAAGTGAAAGTTTGAAATTAAAAATTTTGAACTTTCAAAATTTCAAAGGGGGGACCCTTAGCATCGAAATCGAATCTTGGTCGTAAATTATTAAATTTTCTAAATGAACAAAATTTGAGTGCAGAATGAATTTAGAGTCCAAATCATGATCAAAATGGCATTCCGTTTGAAAATCTATTTAGTTTTGATCAAGTTGTGACAGTTGGAAGTTGGTAAACTCTTTGACCTAGCAACTTTACCACAACCGTACCGGTACAAACGTTTCGGTATTCGTTTCTTGACCGAGAATTTTCATTAGGTTACGGTTTCAGTTCCGCTGCAGTAAGGAATACTTACCAATCTAGCGCGATCAATGTTGTCGCGGAAGGGGAAGAAGGCATCTGAGCCGAGAGCGACGCCATTCAATTGCTTGAGCCAGTCGAGTTTCTGCTGCGTTGTCAGCTGCTCCGGCGCCTTATCGAACCTGCAAATAAGCAAGTCACAGCTGGGATTAGTCTATTCCAAATATAATCTCCATTTACCAGACTCACATGCTCTGGAACTGTGTGATGGGCATGTCCTTGCCAACGGTGCCATTCACATAATTGTCAATGGCATTGGAAATCTCGGCACGCTTTACGCCCGCCTTGAACTTCATGCCTGCCACATTGGGATGCTGGCGAAGCCACCAATTGTCAGCCTTCTCGCCGGCCAAACGTGTGCAATGGATGCGCGATTGTTGGCCAGCGCCAATGCCAATCACCTGGCCATCTCGGGCATAGCAAACGGAGTTGCTCTGCGTATACTTGAGGGCAATTGTGGCCACAATGAGATCACGCACTGCAGCCTCGGGCATTGGAGTACGCTTGCTGACCACATTGGAGAACAAACTGGCATCGATGACGGCATCATTACGTTTCTGCTCCAAAGTCAAGCCAAAGATGGTCTTACGCTCCACAGCACTGGGTTCGTAGTTGGGATCCATCTAAAAAAAAGGAATACATCAGTTTGGAAACTTTTTGTATGAAGCGAAAATCCTCTATAAGAAAAAAGTAATTTTTGATATTGTAACTTTTAAATAAAAATTACAAAAAGTTTTTTTCTAAGTAAAATCTGCAAAAAATTATTATTAAAGTTTAAATTACATTTTTAATTCAAAGTGAAATTTTATTTACGTCCATTTTTTAAATAAGTAATATACTGTATTAATATATTTTTTGCGATTCTTGAATTAAAATTAAAAATAAGTAGTAATTCCAAATTCTTCTTCTCTTATTATTATATTTTTTTTTATTCCCTGCTATAAATCAAAATACTTGCTCACCTGTAAAATGCAATAGCTGCCATTTTTCTTCTTCTTGAGAATCTCCAAGGCCTCGGGCTCGTAACCAGCGGCAATTATGCCATCGGAGACCTCACGGGAGATGATTCTCGCTGTGAGCACATCGCAGACATCGGAAAGTGCCACAAAGTCACCAAAGGAGCTCATTCTGTCGGCGCCACGAGCTCGGGCATAAGCCGTGGCCATTGGCGTCAGTTGCTCATACAAATCATCGACCATGCAGAGCTTTGCCTGCTCCGGACTGAGTGGCACACCCACAGCAGCGCCAGCTGGCGACACATGCTTGAAACTCGTTGCCGCCGGCAACTTGAGAGCTTGCTTCAGTTCCCTGACTAATTGCCAGCCATTGAGGGCATCGCACAGATTTATGAATCCCGGCGAAGCATTCAACACACGCAAAGGCAACTGAGCCAACTGTGTGTAGAGTTGCGCCGGCTTCTGGTGAGGATTCATGCCATAGCGTAAAGTCAACTGGGAAGAGCCAGCTCCATATTGCTTTCTAAAGTAATCGGAGATGGCTTCATCATAGCTGGCCGTGTGGGTGAAAGCCTTCAGAGCCAACGCCTGGCGAGTCTCCGGTGTGGTGTCCCCCTTGGCAGCGATCTCGGCCAGCACGCGGGCATAATCGACGGCCTCACAGATGACCGTGACACGTTGATGATTCTTGGCCGCAGCACGCAACAATGTGACGCCTCCAATATCGATATTCTCCACAGCATCGGCGACTGTGACATCCGGTTTGGCAATTGTGCTGGCAAATGGATACAGATTGCAGACAACGAGTTGGATAAGATCATAATGTTGTTGCTTCATGTCCGCCAGATCGCTGTTTGTAGTGCGCGATAAGATGCCCGCATGGACAGCCGGATGAAGTGTCTTCACACGTCCGCCCAGCATCTCTGGGGCACCCGTAATGTCAGAGACATCCTTGACGACGAGACCAGCTCCACGTAGGGATGTGGCTGTGCCGCCGCTGGCCACCAGCTCAAAGCCCAAGGCGGACAGATTCTTGCCCAGCTCCAGCAAACCCGTCTTGTCCGAGACACTCAAAAGTGCTGAGGAAAAAGAGAGAGACATAGAATGAGTTCAAACTCGACTTAGCTTTAAAATCACCTCTAGATCATCTAGTAGGAAATTTGTCCTTTTAATTATAAATTTTTTTTTAAATGACGTTCTAGTTTTTTTCTTATACTTTTTTAGTATTATTTGTCTTTTAGGTTTTTATATTTTACAATATAAGGTTTCCATGCTCTTTTCTTTGAATTAATTTTTATAAGTATGTGAATTTTTTTTAGTTTGAAGTATCTATTTTATTTGCCTAGCACTTTTCTATTTTCCAATTATAATATAAAAACAAAAGAACTTGTTTATAAATGAATTTTTCATTTAATATTAGCTGTAAGATCTGATAACGCTATTTACCTCATTGAACTTTGAGTCGGAAAAATTGCATAAATATTCTTAATACTTACAATTCGAAATCCTAATCAGATAATACGTATATTATTATTCGTTTAGCTTTTATTTTGTTATACATAATTAATAAAAAAAATATCTAATGTGCCCTTACCTATTTTCTTGCTTGCCATCGTTTCAAATCCTTTGCGTCTGCTTCACTCGGCAACTGAACTGCAAATGAAAGATGCAAAAATGTCAGTTGACAGACGTGGGCATCGGAACTGCACAAAAACATGTTTTCGCTTTTTGCCTAGGCAACAGCCTCTGTGGGCTGCGGTTTTAACTGATAATTCGACCCGCTTTTCGCTTCCCGGGGTAAAAGGGGATCAACTGATTCGCTTGCATCAGCAAAAGTAACAGAAACAAAAAAAACAACATAAAGAAAATACAAAAACAAAGTCAATTTCTCAGGTTTTGTAGACGTAAATAGATTATATTTATTACTCAAGTGTCGTCGCCTTTACAGCTGCTATCAGCTTCGATTGGGGTCTGAATTTGAGATTGATGTGCCCTCGTCTTCTGCTCCATCTGCTCCTCTATCTTCAGGGCTTTGAATCTGAGTTGCAACCGTCTCAGTTCCCGTCTCCGTCTTCGTTGCTGTCTTCAGTTCCATCTTCACTCTCTTCTCCCCTTCTGATGCCTCTCTTTCCTTGCGTCTCTTTGATTCCCTGCGTCGCTTGTGCTTATTTGACTTCAAATGCAATTCCCACTGATATTCGCCTATGAAATGACGCTCACAAATGCCACAAAAGTTGCTCGTCTCCTCATTTAGACCGGCGCCAGGATGTATACGCTTTGGCATGGGCGCAATCTCAGTAATCTCGTCCAGTCGATAGCTCTCAATAATGCTTTCAGCCTTTTTGTATACGCAATCTTGCCAGGAATTCACATCGCTCGTGTCCAACTCATAGAGATCGGGCACTTGACGATCTTTGCTGGCCAGAAAGCGATTGTTGATCCACTTGAGCTGCTTCTTGGAGTAGCGACGCGTCACCAGCTTGAGTTCATCACAGCAGCTGCTAAGCAATTGAAGACTTTCCGCAAGTTCTCCTTCCATAGTCAGGAGTTGTTGCTTGGTGGGCAACTGATATTGATGAGTTTGAAGATACTCCTGTAAGCTGTCATCCTGCTCTTGTTTGTATTTTAGCAAATACGGCACAAACTCCTTGTAGCCAATGGTTTGGAGCACACCTTTGGTATACGCCTGCACTGTGACATCCGCGTAGCTGTTGTGGAACTGTCGCAGCTCCTTAAGCAGACCCTGTTGCAACATGCCATCCACACGTCCATCCAGACGATTATTCAACACATCCTGCTGACAACGCAGCCAGAGGAGAATCGTATGTGGATAACGTAGTGGACCGCCAAGACGATTGCCACCTGGCTGCTGACGTTGCTCCATTAACTTGGCTGTCAAGGTCTGCCCGGTGCTTTGGAATACTTCAATGGCACGCTCGATCTTGCGACGATTGTTGGGATGAATTCGATTGGCGCTGCTGGCGTCGATGCTGCTCAGATGTTGATGCAGCTCCAATGTTGTCATGTCGAACATTTGCTCAGTTGTCAACTGTTGATCAGCTACTCCCATTATCTGCTGCTCCTGGGTATTCACCAGTATGTCCCACAGCAGGGATTCAATGTAGTAATTCGTGCCGCCAACCACAATTGGCGGTTTCGACTTGGCCAACAGCTGTTCAATTATTGGCAATGCTGCATTGCGAAAATGTGTCACTGTAAAGGGCTCCGCTGGCGTTGCCACATCCAACAGATGATGCTTGGCCCTTAACTGTTCCTCCTTTGTTGCCTTCGCTGTCGCTATGTCCAGATTTGTATAGACTTGCATGGAATCTGCACTAATTATTTCGCCGCCAAAGCGTTCAGCAAGTTGAAGCGATAGTTTCGTCTTTCCAGTGCCCGTTGAGCCTAGTATGACTATTAGCGGCACTTTGCGTAACATTTTCAACCTTTATTTAATTAAATTCAATTTAAATCAAGCTGCGAATGTTTTCCTGTCCTCTCACAAATTCAAGCGAGTGCGACAGAGACAGAAGCAGCGTTTGCTCTCACGTTTGCAACACGTGCTGCGTGCGCATGAACTACCTGTTGCTTCGATTAAACAGAGTCCGCTCAATAATTTCATTGAAAGCAATGGAAGACACACATAATACACACTTAAATAAATTATAAACCAACTCTTATAGCCTTTACGTTTGTATTTAACTTACAATAAAAATACCCGCAATGTTCAGAGTTCCGGTACTATCGATAACGCTGCACTTCTGCTATCGATTACTTAAATCTGAACTGCCACTATCGTTTAACAGTACTATGTTATCATTGCGGCATTTTTAACATAAATTTTAACATTATTCAAATTGGCAATTTGTAAATTTTTTCTTTAAAATTTAAACCACAACTAATTAAGCACCTTGTATTTGTACTAAAATTCACATATATGCCTAGATTGCGTATATAAGTACAGTTTTCTTTATATCTTGGTGAGTTTTTTGTTTTGTCAAAGCTCCAGTTCACCCATAGTGCGCGATACTAAAAAGCTTTGCTAAAGCTTTTGTACTTGCCGGCAAAGCGAGCTGCCCTTGCCGTCATTGCAGTCTTAGTATTCAGTGAGAACAGTTGTATTCGCTCAGCTTTATCTCAAAAACAAATTCAACAAGTGATTTTTTAAATAGAAAATGGCTAACACACAGTTCTTGACACTCAACAATGGTGAGAAAATGCCAATCATTGGCATTGGCACATGGCAGGTAATCATAAATACAAAAAATATCATTAATGTTATCAATAATTTAGAAATCAATATGCCTTATGCGTGACATGCTAAATACAACTTTACAATATATGTATATTATTTAGTTGGTATGATGAAATTGTTGTTATCAATAATTTAGTAGTTGTTAAGCATATAATTCCCTAAAATCAATATGCTCTATGCGTGTCATGCTAAATATAACTTTACATACATATATTTAATTAGTTAGTTCTTACAAAATGAGAATTTTGGTGTCACGTCATTTGTCTGTTCGCTGGAAGGGGGCTGGGAATGGAATTGAAATGCAGCAGCTGACCGGTTTTCCAGTACTTCAAACAAATCGATCTTCACAATGGGTCGACTTTCTCTAAATATTCAAAGAGTAGACTGATGATTCCACTGTATGCAATTCGAGTGTAATTAAAGACGGGAATAAGAGACGTGATTGTTTGTAATATCATTAAAAAAAAGCGATTGAAAAATATTTAGTTTAGAGAATGCTTGACTATGAGATACTCTGGTTCCTACTTAGTACTTAGATACTTACAATGTGTTCTTAAACTCAATTGTCTAGCATTACAATTGTTTCCTACATTCCAAATTTAGTGTTTATAGCTCTTACAATCTCAGAGATCCGAGATCAGTAATATATGGCTCATTAACTACAAGACTGTCATAACTCTAAAAACGACATTTCGAAAAAAAAAGTTCATTTTAAGTTTTCATTTTTATACTATCTGGCAGTAAAAACAAGAATTCTTTCAACTCTCACATGAAAAATATAGAAGATATCAATATAGAACAGGATTTGAGGTATATTTCGTCATCATTAACTCAAACGTCGTATTTTTGTTCTTTTCAATAAATGTAATAAACCCTCGACATAGTGTATAATAATAAATAATTAAGTAAACCGCATTGTCATCATGATCAACATCATTAACAGGCCTCCGATGAGGAAATCGAAACCGCAATTGATCAAGCTTTGGAGGCGGGTTATAGACACATCGACACGGCGCCAGTTTATGGCAATGAGCAGGCAATTGGACGTGTCCTCAAGCGTTGGCTGGATGCCGGCAAAGTGAAGCGAGAAGAGCTGTTCATTGTGACCAAGCTGCCACCGATTGGTAAGCAGCTGATTTAACCCTCAAAGTAGCATTATTAACCCCTATCCACCCTCAGCTAATCGCCCCCATGAAGTGGAACCAACTATTAAGAAATCATTGGCCGATCTGCAGCTGGACTATGTGGACATGTACCTCATCCATACCCCATTCACAGTGTTTATCAATGAGGATGGCAGCTTTAAGGTGGATGAGGAAGGTCTCATGATCCCCGATGTATCAACCGATCATGCTGCCACTTGGCTGGAGATGGAGAAGCTCGTGGCGAATGGTTTAACCAAGTCCATTGGCATCTCCAACTTCAGCAAGGAGCAAGTGGCGCGTCTCTTGAAGAATTGCAAAATTCCACCAGCAACTAATCAAATTGAACATCATGTTTATTTGCAACAACGGGATCTGGTTGATTTCTGCAAGTCGAAGAACGTGGTTATAACGGCTTATGCTCCTTTGGGCTCCAAGGGAATTGCCAAGTTCAATGCTGGCGCTAATCTTGTACGCGATTTGCCCGATTTAATGGATATTCCCGAGGTGAAGGAGATGGCGGCATCACATGGCAAGACACCTGCCCAGGTGCTGCTCCGTTGGATCATCGAAACTGGCAATGTGGCCATTCCAAAGAGCACAAATCCCGATCGCTTAAAGCAAAATTTCAATGTCTTCGACTTTAAGCTGACGGAGGAGGAAGTGGCCAAGCTATCTGCGCTGGACAAGAACATACGCGTCTGTGACTTTGCCTTTTTCCACGGGTAAAACAACTAAAAAAATAATATATTATATTTTTGATACATTTTACTCTAATTTCTTTCAGTATCGAACGTCATCCCGAGTTCACATTCAAAAATCAATACACCAACTAAGTTGAATACTCTGATATATTTTTATGTAATAAAAGAAATGGAATCAATGTATTTTAACCAGAGATCACAGAGTTTAAAATAATGTTATGTTACCTGAAAAAAAATTATCTGAAGGAATTGGGAAATCTTAGATATATTCTTTTAGATATACTCTTTTATAATTAAACATTTATTTTAACTCATCTTTTTGATCTTATTAAAAAGTAAATATTTAAAAAATAATGTAATTTAAATTTAATTTAAAAAATCTATTTTAAATTAATGCTATAAAAGATATGCTTTGATTTTTAAATAAAAATTTTATTATTTCAACAAAATATATTTTGATCAAAAAGAAAGACCCTTTTTTATTCGAAAGAATTTCAAGATTTTTAGTCTATACGTTTCCCTTTACTTTGAATTTCACGGCAACAGTAATTTTTATATGATTTTCAGCAGAGTAATTTATTCTTTTATATATATGTAATTTCTTTCAGTGTCTAGCATCATCCCATGCTAATATTCAAAAATCAAATACTTCAGTTTTTTTTTATGCAATAAAAGAAAATTAGTAAATTTGTTTCAACTGGTTTTCTTTGTATCCAACGGCTGCAGCATTCTTGTTATGATTTTCAGCACAACAGGTTTTCCCACGCGCTTTTCCTCAAGTCGACTAATCGTAACATCATTTTCGGGTTTTTCTTTCTCAATATATTCATTTTTCTCGCTCAACGAAACAAGTTTTTGACTGCAAATAGAACTTTCCAATTAACTGGGCTCATAGAAAAGCACATATTTTTTTGTTAGTAGGTAAATGACATTTATTTGCAACGGAACTTTAAACTTAAGCTTAAACAAATCACATTTGTAGCGAGCACAAAATAAGGTACGTTCTTGCATTCAAACCGGTTTTGCGGTTTTTAGAGTCAAGCTTTAAACAGAAATTCTTTCATTATATACATAAAAAAAAGTCAAACAGAGTTTTGTGATTAATACTACAACTAAAAAGCTATCTTCGGCTGATCGAAGCGTAAATACCCTTGAAAAGTATGATAAGGACATTAAATGCTAAAGCTTCAAGGATTAAGCTGTTTTTTTAAGCTTTTCAAGAGTATCAAGTCTTATATGATATTAGTTATTTAAGTTGATTAATTTTAATACCGAGATTTCAAGACGGAATCGTATTTTTGTATACTTTAAAATTTAGTACAAAATAGAAACAAAGCGATGCATCAAATATTAATATAAGTAAAACTGGAAACTTAAACTGGATAAACTGTGATGACAATTATTAGTTAGTTCATTAACTTGGCTAATTGATTTGTTAGATTGCATTTCGAGTATAAGAGGAAATTCGTAGTGTTTCAATCTTCCTTAATCCAACTCACGTAGTGCGCGTCTCCTCATCCGAACTGCGCCTGCAAGACATTAAACTTAACAATGAAAACATAATACTTTTAAAAATATTAATACTAATTAAGAAAAAGCATAGTAAATTCTAGAAACAGAAAAACTTACTTAAATCCGTAGGCTGCGGTTTATTTTTGATAAAAGTTTCTTAACTTGCATGCAAACAAATGTAAAACTAACTTGATCTCCAAACATACCTAGGCTCTTGGCTCGTTCTCATGGCCAGGGTGGCCACCTCGAAGAGACCGATGAAGAAGCACAGCATGAGGGGACCAAAGATGGCTCCTTGCCAGCCAATCCAATACATTCCGCCAGCTATCGCCAGACCATTGAGATAGGGGTGTCCGCCACTAAATAAAATAAGAAGTTCCATTGTGATAAGATTATAGCTATAAACAAAATCTTATATAATAATACGCATTTCTCTGCATTTCTATATATACTATTCCAAAGAATTTTCTAGTCCCTAAAATTAATTTCTAATAAAAATAGAAGGTCAATATCCGAAATTACCTGCTTCGACAGGCAAATAAAGTTCGCAACTTTAAGTTCCAATATAATGTAAATTTTAGTAAAATGATCATTTCAATTAATGTCAAACTAATTAGCTGTGACTAAGGAAGCCTTGAATGAAAAGGCCATTAAAAATCTCCCTAATTGTCTTGATATAATTGGAATTTGTAATTACATTTTTCATTAGTTGTTAGATTACGAAATAGCAAATGTGCTTTAATGATTCTAAAAATTATATGCACAGTATTTTCTCTTTAACAATAATAGACTACTAATTGTGATTGAAAGAATTTGACCGGATATTCAAATAATATTACCCCATCTTGTAGATATCGTTAAAAGACTTAACTAAGTTTGTAATTCAAATTGTTTTTATATTAGTTTTTTATATTTTTTATTCAAAATCTCTTATTAATAATATAATTGCACCTTAATTAATAAATTCCATTAGTTATATACATATAAAAATTTTAAAGCATTTAAATAATTTAACACAAATATATTGTGTTTAATATGTTATATTAATATTATTGCTAAGATAGATAGATTTCACTAGGAAATTAAGAATCTTCGGAATTGGCATTCTCTTTTTTGTGCAATATTTTAATGTGCCTTTTTAAATGGAAAACAAGTTTAAAAGCCATTGGACAGTGGACACATTGAAAGGGTCGTTCGTCCGAATGCATCACCTGGTGACCCCTCAGAACATCGGAGGATTTAAATGCCCTCGGACACTGATCACATTTGTAGGGACGCTCGTCAGAATGTTGTGGCAAGTGCTTTTGTAGAGAACTCACTGACACAAATCTCTTGCTGCAAGAGGGACAACCATGAGGTTTAGGATCAACATGCACCCGTTTTATATGCCGCATGAGAAGAAACTCTTTGCCAAAGATTTTTGAGCAATTGGAACACTTGAATTCCGTTTGCTTGTTGTGAACTTTGCCATGTAGTCTCAAATTGACTGCTGTGGCAAAGTATTTAAAGCACTCGGGACATTGAAATGGCTTCTCGCCGTGCACATGGGAAATGTGCCTTGTAAGATCTGTGTTTCGCACAAAGTACATTGGACAATATTGACACTTGTGATCCTGTTTAACTTTATCTACGGATTTGTGAGTCTTAAAGGTCTTGGAGCTCTGTGGCTGTTCGCCAATGTGCAGCCCAATGTGTTTTCTTAAATAAGCATCTTTCCGGAATTTCGCTGAACAAAGATGACATTTAAAGGGACGCTCTTCGCTCTCCTCAAGATTCACTCTACGAGGTTTACTAGGACTCCTTTCGCAGTTTTGTTCTGCTGTTGTTGAGTTTCCCTCACTGTCCTCGTTCTTCAGTTCTTCTTTCATTGCGTCAACTTCACAGATCTCAAAAATATCTTGGTTATCCACAGTATCATCCTGCTCTGCTTTTATGCAAACCTCCTCAAAGGGACTTTCTGTTAGGCACCAATCGCCTGTCGTCAGCTCCTCGATGTTGGGCTTCTGGTCACATTCGCTGAAGAGTTCCCTAAAATATTGCTGACTTTGCTCGCATCTCATTTTGAATTCATATGCACTTTTAGCAGCCAATCTACAGGGTCCACATATGTTTTGAGGCAATGAATCCGATTCCCTGATTTCACAATTCGTACAATATTCCAGCATAACAATAAGAAGTGGCTCATTGTTCGTTGTTTGCTCCCGCTCGGCAAATATATTCTCCAGTGTGGTGCAGTTCATCGTGCAACAACGGCAAACTTCATCCATTTCGTAATTTTTTTATTATTTTATGCAGATTTTTAGAAGAGACCAAACATCTGTTTACATAGTATCGATATACAACAGATGCAACTTATCGAAGTGTATTCTACGTCATATCGATTGCAACTACACTTTTATTTTGAAGGAAGTATCGATAGAAACCATTAAATGCTGGCATGTATCGATGTACTCATTAAAACGACATCGTTATTAACTAAAGACGATATTTATTATGTTACAAAGCCGCAAAAGTTTGAATAACTAAGTAAATGCATTGAAGTATAAGACGAGCTGCTTTTGTTATACAAATCGACTTTTGCTGATAAAAACTTATAGCAACTGTTAAACTTCTCGGCTGCCAACTAATCACAGCACTTAACCTGACTCGTTTATGCTTAATTAAAGCAACAATACCAAACTTTTATTTCTTTAATAATTAAAATATCTCTTGGAGATGATCACTTACCCCTTAAGATCTGCATAGATTGCCGTCTCAAAGGAAGAGGGCACAAAGAACTGTAATAGGAACAGTATCAAGCCTGCATAGAAGCGATCCTGTGCCAGCCACAGCTCCAGAAAAGCAGGCACAGCACACCAATAGCTGCCCAGGAACGGAGCAGCTGCCAGAAGTGCAGCCAATGCCGAGGGCAGGAAGACAATGCGGGCACCAAACACAGTGTGCACCAACCAAGTGAACAAACCCGTAAATGTGGAGCACTTGAACATGGATATCAGCACAACCGTAATGGAATTCTCCAAGGCATCCGCGATCTTTATGCCCGAAGCTGAGTATCCCAAATATTTGGTTATCTGCAAAGGAGCGTACTTCTCCTGGCTGCTGGACAACAGATAGAAGAGCGCTGTGAAGAATACGATCTGGAAATGAAAGGAAAAAGGAAAAAGTTAATAATTATATTTTAAAAATATATTTAACTATTTGTTTATTTAAAATTTTCTGTTTAGTCCATTTACGTTTATGTTTTTAATCATCTTTTTTAATATACTTTATTTATTTTAATTTACTGTTCAGTTTATTGATAAAAATCCGGTTCAAGGTTTGCTAAAATCCTCGATATGTTTTTTCTGAGCCGTTATAAGATAATATTATAAAATTTTCAGTCTTAATTTGTTATATAAAGTGTTATAGAGATTATAAAATTTAGTTGTAGCCGTCTTAACAAATAATTCTGAAATTCTTACCATGTCCAAGATGAATTCAATGCACGCCTGTCCGCCCGACAGCAGCAATGAAAGGATTTCGCCGGCAACGCCCATGATGACGGATAGATTGGTGCGTATGATGTGCCATAAGGATTCGGCGACCTCGAGAATGGTTTGGGTATTGCTCTGAGCCCAGCCAATGATGCCCTGTTTTGCCACTAAAACTAGCTCTTTAAAATGTCCTTGGTTAAAATAAATAATCTTGGGTTAGCAGATGCAACATGTAATGAGTTATTTTGAGAAGACGCATACGGAAAACACTACAGGATGTCAAGGATTAGGCCATAAAGAAGCGATATAAACGGTAAATAGCCAAATCTAAAAGCTATATAAGATTATTAAAAAAAACAACTCAAAACATTGGACAAATGATAAGATAACAAGAAGGATAAATAAAAGTTAAAGTCAGGACTTACCTGGATTATCGACAATCTCGCCAAAGGTGCTCTTTAAAGCATCCGTAGGGACTCGAGGACCATATGAAGTGCCCGCCTTGTTAAAATCTATCCAATATTGTATCAACCTATCCCAGACATCGAGTATTTGCTCCTTGAGCTTGGTGGCATGCACCTTATCCGCATCCACTAGCCAATCATCAATATAGGTCTCAATCTTACGTCGTCCATAATGGTGCGCATTGTCGAGCGCATCATCAATGGACGCCTGTATATTGGCGGGCAGAATATCAATTAGCTCAGGACGATCTGTGATTGTCTTGTTAATTAGATCTTTGCCCAGATATGCGACCTCAATGGTCTCTGAATAGATGTTAACGCAAAAGAAAACACTCAGAAATATGATAATGAGCAGCATGAGTATGATCATGAGTATGGATGTGACAGACTCTACAGATGATTTCAGCGAGTCTCTAACAATACAATTAATCTTATAGTTCAACTCCAATACTCCAGGCAGGCACAGAGGAAGTACCGCCGAATGATGCTCCAGAGCCCAAGTCTAGCAAAAGAGAACAGAGATAAATTTAATAAACAACAAGAATACGAATTTAATGCCAAGGGTCCCCCTTTGAAATTTTGAAAATTTTAAATCTTAAGTTTTTACTTTTAATCAACCTTTTATATCGTAATTAGTCTAAAACAGTACTTTAAATTTAATTCTGAGACGTTCCATTTTTCTGTATAAAATAATGTGAAATTGGACGAAAGTTTTGTCCAAATATTCGTTCAATTTCACATGAATTTTTACAAAAAAATGAAAGATCTCAGAATCAAGTTTAAAGTGTTGTTTTATACTAATTACGATATAAGGAGTTAATTAAAAGTAAAAACTTGAGATTTAAAATTTTGAATTTTCGAAATTTCAAAGGGGGGACCCTTACCATCGATATCGAAAATAATTTAATTTTCTAAATGAACAAAAGTTAAATGCAGAATGAATTTAGAAGCCAAATCATGATCAAAATGACATTCCGCTTGAAAATCGGTTCAGATTTGATCAAGTTATGATAGTTTGAAGTTGGTCAGACTGCGGATCTAGCAACATTACAAGTCAAAATTTTTGTTCAATTTCACATGAATTTTTACAAAAAAATGAAAGGTCCCGGTATCAAGCTTAAAGTGTTGTTTTAAACTAATTACGATATAAGGAGTTAATTAAAAGTGAAAACTTGAGATTTAAAATTTTGAATTTTCGAAATTTCAAAGGGGGGACCCTTACCATCGAAATCGAATCTTGGTCGAAAATAATTTAATTTTCTAAGTGAACAAAATTTAAATGCAGAATGAATTTAGAAGCCAAATCATGATCAAAATGACATTCCGCTTGAAAATCGGTTCAGTTTTGATCAAGTTATGATAGTTTGAAGTTGGTCAGACCGCGGATCTAGCAACTTTACAAGTCAACATTTTTGTTCAATTTCACATGAATTTTTACAAAAAAATGAAAGGTCCCAGTATCAAGTTTAAAGTGTTGTTTTATAATATTTACGATATAAGGAGTTGATTAAAAGTGAAAACTTGAGATTTAAAATTTTGAATTTTCGAAATTTCAAAGGGGGGACCCTTAGCATCGAAATCAACATCTAGTAGAATTTAGAGAAATATATTTTTTTTTAGAATTTTATAAAATTTAAACGCAGAATGAATTGAAATGCCAAATAATGATTAAAATGACATTCCGCTTTAAAATCGGTTCAGTTTTGACCAAGTTATGACAGTTTGAAGTTGGTCAGACTGCGTATTTAGCCACTTTACAAGTCAACATTTTTTTTCAATTTCGCATGACTTTTTACAAAAAAATTAAAGGTCTTAGAATCAAGTTTAAAGTGTTGTTTTATACTAATTACGATATAAGGAGTTGATTTAAAGTGAAAACTTGAGATTTAAAATTTAGAATTTTCGAAATTTCAAAGGGAGGACCCTTACACATTTCATGATAAAATTAAAATACACTCTTATACAATTTAAATTACTTCATACACTCACCCTCAAGGCTTGATAGCCATCGTTAATCTTGCCGCAGACAAACTGGGTAATTCCTGTGTAAGTTCCCACGGTGTACAGCAAATGCAGGAAGATTGGCACAGCCGCCAGTATAAACATCCAAATATTGCGATAGAGAAATGTGCCAAGGCAAGCATAAAACAGCAGCTTGAAGAAAGTATCACTCTGATGTCCTCCTTCGGTATCCTCTGTGGGCTTGGCATCAAATGTATCAGTGGAATCAATGGTGTCACTCAAGGAGATGTCCTCCACATCAGATTGCAATGTTGCCTCGCCTCCAGCTCGACGACAGATGCTGATATTGCTCAGTGATTTCTCAAAGTCATTCTTGTCGAATAACTTTTGCACACGATCGAGAAAGGTGGCGGAATCACTGTCATCGCTTGTCTGCAGATGATACGCTGTGGATACCACCACATAAGCCATGATGAGTAGGAAGACAGGCACCTGAAGAGCGCCTAGAAAGCTGCACAGATAGCCGGCAACGGCGATCCACATGGACTGGCCGGCAACGACGAAATGCGCGCTCTTCTCGGGCGTCCAGAAGAAGTGAACAGATGTCAAATAGATGACGATCAGACCAAGCAGCTATGGAGACAGAATCACTTCTTAAAGTCTTATTATTATATCATTAATTAATGCACTTACCAAATATACATTCAGATAGCCAATGATGCGCACAAAAAGTCCGTGAGAGAAGGTCAGCCAGTGCCAGAGGGCAAGCAAGAAGTCCTTAGGAGCATACAAGACCAGAAGTTTAATGCAGACGGCGACACCGCAGCCGGAGAGCAAAAGCTGCCAATGCTGACACAACCAGTTGATCAATAAACGACCACAATGCTCGGTAGCCTCCAGTGGTGCCAGACAAATCGAGACAAGCACATTTGAATCACGTTCCTCCAGACGCTGAAACCAATTGTTGAGCAACTCCGCGAGCTTCCTTTTAAATGGAAACAAGACAGCGCCCATGAGAAAGGCCCAAAGCAGTGGGCGCACAAAAGGTCCCAGGATGAAGCAGACGGCGACAAAAGCAGCGACGCCTGCTGCGATCAGAAAGTTGTACATTGCCGCACGGAAACTCTCATGATTTTGAGAACGCATGCGGAGCAAACGATTGAGAACGCTGTCAAAGGAGCGATCACGTTTTATGGGTATGGAATCCGAACGGTTCATGGCGATTCACGGTGTAAATATTCCGTTAAATTAGACAAGGAACTGAAATTGCATAAATCAAACATATTAGGTAAATGCGATGACCATGTGGCTGAACACCACGCCCGTATAAGTATTTTTAGTTTATGACGACTTACGGGTTTGTTGGTTTGTTATTGTTTCAATTTCAATCAAAAATTTTATACAGCGCCGGCAACAGCTCCTTTGCATTGCTTGAGCTGGTAGTGAATGGGTGGGTTGAGGACTCCGTTAGTCCGGGAGTTAGACTTCTATAGGATCATTCAAAATCCTCTCTTGAACTTGGCACACATAAACAAAACGCAATCTTGTTTATTTTCATTGCCAAATGACGTCAGCTGACGACTGGGTTGTTTTGTGCCAGCTGCCACAATTACACAGTTATGCAACACTGGAAAGCGTTCAAAAAATAACGCAACGACATGCAAACAGGTTCAAAATTATAAGTACTAAATAAATCACTTTGCAAACTATTTAATCAATTTAATTGTGCGGATATCACATTACAACAGTAGAATTTTGAAGTTTTATTTTACTTAGCAAATTAAAAAAATGCAAACTTGTTTCCATTGCCAATTAACGTCAGCTGATGACGCAGTGTTGTTAAATTCAGCAACTAAGGCACTGTGCAGCACTGATAATCATTCGAAAGAGAAGACGCCAAACATCAAAACGCCATGACGAGTAATAATAAAAGTGATTATAAAATAAATAAATTTGAAAACTGTTTAAACAAAATTTTTATGCAGATATGACGCTACAGCAAGTGCTCGAACTGCGAAAGGCGCAGGAAGATTTGAATACCAGCAAGTCCTTATATTTGGAGTTTTATCGCAAAATGGCTAAACATGCATACAGAACCGATCTCGAGAATTTGGTAATAATAAACAAATTTAAATTTTATTTGTAAGCCATCAAATGATTTTATTATTTGCAGATAAGCGGTGATTTTAATGTAGTATTCGATGAGCTGCACGTACTCAATTTACCTCCGCAATACACTACACAAGATGAATACACATCAATGCTACAGGTAAAACAAACATTTATTAAGTCTTTGGCTTAGTTATTCCATTTAAAATTCAATAAAATAGATGGCGGAACTCTATGAGATGAACAAGTCCTGGCTCTAGGCGTGCTTCGATTTGTTTAAGTTATTATTTAACCAATAGTTATGTAAAATTAAATGAATATGCTTCAAGCAGTCAAAAGAAGGCGAAAGACTCTGAAATTAATCAACATCATCATGGTAAAATTGTGCAGAAGCAGATGCAATTAGAAGGAGAACTTACATTGAACAGCGGGATTATAGGACGCTCTTTGAACATGCTTCCCTTAGTGCGTAGTATAAGCATATACCTTACATCCAACTGGAACAATAAATAATTTAATAGATTGCAAATAAAAATATATATATAAGCCTACATTTTCGATGACTTCATTGAGGACAATGTCATGGAGATGGCCGCGTTGCACGCAGAACACAGACTTACGGCCAAAAGTGCGAACTGTTTCAGTTTGCAGTGCCATATCCCAGCTGTAAAAGATCTTCTCGGAGTGCACCAAATCGAGGGTGGTGCGCAGTATCTTAAAGGCCAAGGCTAGCCATAATAGGCCAGGATACAATATGTGAGTCTGCTGAATTTTGGCAGATCCCTCGCCCACTGTCAGAACAAAGCCATAGTAAATAAACGCCAAGCCGGCTAGCAATAAAAATCGTTTCAGCTGCCCCTTGCATTGTTTTTTATGCACACGATTTAGCAGTTGCATCCGCACAACATTGTCGCCGTACTTCTGTATATTCAGTTCCAAATCTTCCACTGAGCTGCCGCTGTACTTGGCCGGAATGCTAAAATATTTGTGTGTCTTCGGTTCCATTGGCAAGAATATTTAATAAACAAATTAATAATAGAGTTGCCGAGCCGCTCAGACTAAGTGGTGGTGGTCGGTCGAATCATTTACCTTTAAATCGAAACGGTGTGACAACCTTGAATCCAAGAAAACGGCTTGGCGGGCGTTACTCTATTCCAATTTTTTTAAAACCTATTTCATACCAACCATACTTTAATCCGAACTTTGGTGGTCGGACAATAACTGTTTCTAATGGTCACACATTTATTTACATTTGCACATCCAAAAGATTTATATAACATAAATAAAATCGATTTCAGAGATTATAAATAAAACTCTGCCTAAATTTTTAAAATTCTAGCTTTAAAATTTAGAAAAATGCTTAGAAAGATCCTATTTTAAAAAAGGGGCTAAAATTAAAAATGATCCAGATTTTTGTGAAGATTGCCAGACGTAAAAATAAACGAAAACTTTTTTCTGCCACGTGGCAACGTCTTGTCAAACAATATGGCGTCAGCACAGCACAAAATCGTCGTCGTCTCGGTTGGAACAGCGTCCGTTCCGCGAAAAATTGTAAAATAAAAAGTAAACCGTAAATATATGGTAAATAAAGTGTTGGAAACAGTAAATATGCGCAAACGCAAATTGTATATACTTTAAACAAATGTGAAAAGGCGCAGCCGACAGCAAAAACAAGGAATTGCAACGTGAGTGCATACATTTTTTGGTACAAGATTCAATATTACCCCTCGCGCTCTCTCTACACCTCTGTTGCCCTCTTGCGGCTTCTGTGTTGTCTGAGCGTGTGTTAGTGTGTGTGAGTGTGAGTGTCCGTTTAGGTGTGCATGTGAATTTTCGCGTGTAACTACACTTGATTCTGATGGACTCCTAAGGTACTAGTGTCTAATGTGTTTATCGTAAAACATCAAACATTCTTTGAAGCTGATAAATATAATCCGGCTGCTGTGTGAACATTGCATATTTTGAGGTAAATTGTTTTCATTTATGGACTCGTACTCGTACTTTATGCAACAAACGTTCGTCGTGTTGAGTTTTTGGTTCTTCTATTTTGTAGTGTGTTGAATTTGGACATTGCCGCTGTTACATGTGGTGGATTTTGCGCTCGCGTACTTTTGTTTCAGTGTGTACGTGATGTCTCTGTGTGGCTGCGTGGTGTGTACCCATTGTTTTTATACATCTTGTGTGCGTTTAATTAAATTGAAAACGTTTACAACAAATGCGAAAAAGTCAGCAAATAAATTCGTGTTTCGTGTTATTACCGAAAATCAAAACAATATCGGTGAATAATAATAATACATGCGTCATTTAAATTTGACCGAGACTGTGTGCGTGAGTGTGTGTGTAAAAATTGCGAGTGTAGACGGCATTTTTCTTTTAACATGCTCTTTGCCAGAGATATACGCTGCAATTTTTTGCAATTCTGTTTTGTGCTTGTCATTCGCAATAATTTTATTGAATGAAAGCAAAAGAAACAGCTCGAAAAGCGATGTACTCACTAGATGTTCTGTGAGTGTGTGTGTGTGTATTTTGCACATTTGTTTAAAGGAAACTGAATGTCAAAAGCGAAATTTTTAGTTGCAATTGCAGCTTAAGTTTTAAAATTACCATAAACGGGACATTCCCAAGCGTATATTTATGCATGCATGTTGATGTATTGTTTTGCCCACTCCACAAAAATATATATGCATATGTATGTGTATATGTATACATATGCGCGCGTATTCTGCATATTGCGAACAAGATACGACGCGTTCATTTTCTTGCAGCTTTTACTGTCCATTCATTGTGTGAGATCCATCACACTTACACACACACAGCAGCAGGAGAATCATGGCGTATTGTCATTGTCCTGTATACACTTTGGCATTCCTTTTTGGCTTATTTTCCTGTTTCGATTGCGCATACATACCAACGTAAACGTATGCGCCTCCAGCCTCGCCCCTTTTTTATTATTTTTTTTTTTTGTGTCACTTGCAGGCAATGTCGATATTATTCATTTGACTTTACTTCCATTGTTTGCTTTTTTTTTTTGACAGCACCCTCCCGCTCCCTCTCCCATTCCTCCTCTCCTCTCTCCAATTCGTCTTTAACTTTTGACGTCTGTTGCTGAGCGACAGAGTTGCGTTTTTTCTTATTCTCTTTTCCTTTATTTCTTTTATGTTATGATGACTGTGGCAATTATCAAATTTTTGGACAATTGCAAATTGGGTGTTTATCGATGATCTTATTCTTGGCAAAAACTTAGATTATCCCTTTTATTCAGTTCAAAGACAATTTGTAGATTGCGTAAATGAAATGCTTCCCAATGTCAGCATTTGTTTTTAATTGCTGCTTTTGTTTTGATACACCTTCGCGAGAGCCTCTCCCTCGTTCGGTTAGATTACTGAGCGCCTTATCAGTGGGAGCCCTTTATGTGAAATGTCAAGTTATTCTAAGTACATACATACACACATGCAAAATATATACAGCAAGTCTCAGCTTATTTGACCCACTGTTACATATTACAAATTTTTAATTAATTTTTATTTTAATGAGAAGGCGATTTAATTTAATATTAAACTTGCTCTTAAAAGCATAGACAGGCTTAATATACTGTTGTTTAAAAATGAAGTGGGTCAACAAACCTGTGGGCCACTGTACAATTGAACTACGTATTTGCTTTTGATTTTTTTTTTAAATTCATAATAAGCTGAGAACCACTGTATAAACAGATTTGCATATTTGTATAATACATTTAAAAAGCTTAACACGCATTTCAGGCGTTGATTGGCGCCACTGTCAATCTAAATATTAAGATTCAACTTTTCCTATCGTTTCCTCTATCGATGACGTAGACCTTGTCTCTATATTTTCTTCTAGTATGAGCTAAATATCTTTTCTGTTTACACACTTTTTTACACTTGCTCATTGATTTTTGTTGCCTTGTGCGTACGGCAACAGTGCTTGTGTGTGTGTGTGTGTGTGTGTGTGTGTGATAATCTAATCTTGTCAAAGTGAATTGCCCCCGCTTGCCGGTCGCCACCCACTAGCTACATACGAATCTATGTATGTGTATGTACTTGCACTCTCTCGCACTCTCTTTCGCTTGTTCTGGCCACTCTACTCATTTTGTTTGTTTTTGTCGCGCGCGTGTTTGCATTCGCCGTCGTTGTGGGTCGCTTTAGCGAAAGCGCGATAATATACATAGTTTGCAATGTGTGTAGACATCAGGAAAAAAAAGTTACTCACACACACACAAATTAAAACAGAAAAAAATGTAGTGCGTTGTGGAGAGATTTGGAAAACGTTTGTTTTTTCTTTGCTGTATGTTTGTAAACAGTCTGGGCAAGAGCAATTTTTGGCATTTGTCTTTGCAAATAGTTCGTGCACACATACACACACATTCGAACATAATATCTATATCAAAATCAAACGTAGCTTTCACATTTTCATTCATTGTGCGATGTTTGCAGTTTTTGTTTTGATACGCATTTATCGCTATCGTAGCTGTCTCGTATCTTCGTACATTTTCGTTAAAAATTGCTTCCATGTATGTTAACATGTGTAGAGTGTGTATGAAAAAGATGGAATAAACTCATTCATACATGATGCAAAGACAGTGTTGTAAAACTTAATTAACAAAGTGAACTTAATTTAATGTGAACGAAGAAAGAACTAGTTAACAAGTGTGCTTAGTTTAAAATAATAAATATAAATATGTGAATAATTACAACTTGTATTTATGTTATTTTGTATTGCAGTTTTGCAGTGTGCAGATAAAATATCACAACGTAAGAATATAACATGGATATGCAAGTGCAGGGTAGAGATTAGTCGAATACTTTGAATTTAAAATTCAATATCCTAATTTAATTGTAATTAGTCTAGTAGACTAGCCCCCAAGCGCGGCTACAAGCCACAACCGCAAGAAGCACGTGAGACTTAGAAAACACGATCTTTGTGCATAAAATATAATAATTTCAAATAAAAGAAGAAAAAACTACAAGAAGAGGACTTGTTAATTAAAAACCAAAACCATGACGACTGACACCCGCCGACGTGTTAAGCTCTATGCACTGAATGCAGAACGGCAATGGGATGATCGTGGCACTGGCCACGTCTCTTCCACTTATGTGGAGCGTCTCAAGGGCACATCTTTGCTGGTGCGCGCCGAATCGGATGGTTCCTTGCTGTTGGAGAGTAAAATACAACCGGATACGGCCTATCAAAAGCAGCAGGATACGTTAATTGTCTGGTCGGAGGGCGATAATTTTGATCTGGCTCTGAGTTTTCAGGAGAAGGCTGGTTGTGACGAAATCTGGGAAAAGATATGCCAGGTTTGTATAATTATCACTGATCGAGATCGGTGGCGACTATCAATTTATATGCTTAATTTATATCTCAAGGTGCAAGGCAAAGATCCTTCGGTGGAAATCACACAGGATATTGTCGAGGAATCGGAGGATGAACGCTTTGAGGATATGTCAGATACGGCGCCACCGATTGAATTGCCGCCGTGTGAATTATCACGGCTCGAGGACATCTCCGAAACAATACAGAGTTGTTTATCGACGCCGTTGCGCAAGGAAAAGCTATCGATGGCCCTGGAGTCGGAGAACTACATCAAGAAGCTTCTAAATCTATTTCACGTTTGTGAGGATCTCGACAACACTGAGGGACTTCATCATCTATTTGAGATCTTCAAAAATATATTCTTGCTTAATAAGAACGCTCTGTTCGAGATTATGTTTGCCGATGATACCATCTTTGATGTGGTCGGCTGCCTGGAGTATGATCCCAGTGTGGCTCAGCCAAAGAAGCATCGACAATATCTAAAGCAGTGGGCCAAATTTCGTGAAGCGGTTCCCATCAAAAATCAGGATCTATTGGCCAAGATCCATCAAACGTTTCGTGTGCAATACATACAGGATATAATATTGCCAACGCCGTCGGTATTTGTCGAGGATAACATGCTAAACACATTATCCAGTTTTATATTCTTCAACAAAGTTGAGATTGTCACACTTATCCAGGAGGATGAACGTTTTCTGCTCGATGTCTTCACCCTGCTCACAGATCCAGCAACTGGCGACATTAAACGTCGTGATATTGTTCTGTTTCTCAAAGAGTTTTGCAATTTTGCACAAAATCTGCAGCCACAGGGCAAGGATTCGTTTTATAAAACCCTCACCTGCCTGGGCATTTTGCAGGCTCTTGAGCTGACGCTGGTTATGAACGACAACAAAACCAAGTCGGCATCCATAGACATTCTCACGGCCATCGTGGAATTCTCGCCGCTTGTGGTGCGCAACTATACTCTAAATCAGGTCAATCGACCAGAAGGCGTAAGTTTATACATCAAATATATGTTTCTAAAGTCTTATGTATTGTATTTTTTGTTTCGTATTTAGGAGCGTATGTTGCTGAATATTGCCATTGAACAAATGTTGAACGATTCGGAGCCAGAGCTAGGAATTGCAGTACAGTTGATGGGCATTATCAAGATCTTGTTAGAGCCCGAAAACATGTTGACTGAGAAGGGCGACTTTTTGAACTTCTTTTACAAGTATAGCGTACAAACGCTAGTTGGTAAGTACATTTCAATATTTACAATTTAAATAAATTAATTCAGTTAAAAATATATTTCTTTCAATAGCTCCTTTGATGCTCAACACGATGGGCGATCGTCCTCAGAACGAGGATTACCAGACTGCACAGCTGCTCGGCATTGTGCTGGACATTTTGTCATTTTGCGTTGAACATCATAGCTATCATATTAAGAATTTCTTGTTGCAAAAAGATCTCCTCAAACGAATTCTTGTGCTCATGAAGAGCACACACACGTTCCTTGTACTTGGCGCTCTGCGACTTTTGCGCAAGATAATTGCACTTAAAGATGAGTTCTACAACAGGTGAGAAAAAGCTATTAATTCAAATATAATTAAATTATTTTTATTTGTTTCCGACCACTTATTACTCAAATAAATATAAGAGAAACATTGACTATTTTAATCAGAACATCAAACCGAAAGAGATATAGATTTCGTTTTCGATTCAAATTCGTCCGGGAACAAGTGTTTGAGTAAACGGCTCTTTTTCAGTTTTGAAAACATTTTAAAATAATTAAATGTTCTTTTATACTAATTACGATACAAAGGGTTAATTAAAGTGAAAGACTGAGATTTAAAATGTTCAATATTAATATTCTAAAGGGGGATTCTACTTTAAATTTAAAACCAGAATCTATTTTATTTTTTAAATTTAAAACAAACTTTAATTTTTTTGAACTTCTTAGTCCATTATCAGTTTTTGATTATCTAATATTGTACAAACTTCATATGTGTCTAAATATTTTAATTAATTTGAATCATTTACAATCAAATTTTTAGGCACATTGTCAAATGCAATCTGTTTGCGCCTGTTGTGGATGCCTTTATTCGTAATAATGGTCGCTATAATCTATTGGAATCGGCTATATTGGAATTATTCGAGTTTATAAAAATTGAAGATATACGCACATTGTGTGTATACTTTGTGGAAAATTTCAGCAAGATATTTGATGAAATCGAATATGTGCAAACGTTTAAATACCTAAAGAATCGATATGATCAATATCAGGATCGGCTCAAGGATCGCGACAAGATGGAGAATCGCACTGATGGGTAATTATAACAAATTTCTATGCAATTATAGAGTCGCCAAATTAAAGCTATCTTAATTTTTTTTTTTATTAGAAGTCTACCCATAATTCGCAGTGGAGGACGCTTTCGTCGCGACCAGCGTCAAATGGAGGAGGAGGAGGAGATGTGGTTCAATGAGGAAGATGATTTCTCCGAGGAAATTGATAGCTATAACAATGTCATGAAATGTAAGTTCTTTATTATTCTTAACACTACAAAGTTTATGTACATCTTCTAAGTTTTTAAAAATAATTGTACATTACGAGATGTATGTTTGTTTACCTTGCAAATTAAAAAGCTATAAAAGTAGTAATGTAAAAATACATCGAAACATGGATGAATCGATTTTTGCGAAAGGGGTTTTTAACTATTTAAATTGGAATTTTAAATTTATAAATCGATGTGAATTAATCTATTTTAATGAAATATCGGTCTCTTTGTCATTTAAGAGTTCTTGTTTTGCTTTCTTTATTTTTGTCTGTTGTAAAAATGTAATTTAACAAAGACAAACTAAAAAACTAATTAGTCCATTAAAAAAAATATGTACATTTATTGGGGTTTGTACATGTTATAAATAGATATTTTTTTAAATTACGAAAAAGATAACGTTATAAAACTTTGTAGTGGAGAGAGGGTACTTGTTGCATGCCTCTCTGAGCTGGAATTAACAAGTTGTTGCCTCATTCACAGCAGTCAGCGAAAAGAATGGCCCGCAGCAAACACAAAATGCGACGCAGCAACAGAAATCATCGCCGCCGCACAGCACGTCACCGCACAGTGGTGGTTTGTTGGGCAATTTGAATGCCACAGCGACTGCAACAGGAACAGCAACTGCAACTGCCACAGCCACTGCCACTTCAGTATCAACGCCGGCGGCAAGTGGCAGCAGTAGCCCGGAAACGGCGACGACGAGCAGTGCCGATGAGCAGGCTCAGGCTGCCGTGCAATTGGCAGCGGCTGCTAATATTGCCCTGCAACAGCAACAGCATTCATTCCAGCAACAACAACAGCAGCAGCAACAGCATACGTTGTCCCTGAATAGCACACTTGTGGCAGCGGCTGCTGCTGCTGCCGTAGCATCCACATCGAATGCGGCCGCTGCGGCGCAACTAGTAGAAAGCCAACAGCAACAACAACTGCAACAACAACAGCAGCAGCAACAACAACAGCCTGAAATTGCAGAGCTGCAACAACAATTAAACGCTGTTGTGCCACAAAATCAAGAATTGCTACTGTCAGCTGCAAATAGCGCGTCATCATCGTCCTCTTCATCATCATCATCATCATCGTCGTCATCATCCACGTCATCGTCACTGGAAGCATCCAACTCATCGTCATCATCATCATCGACGCTGTGCGACTCGGCGACAGTTGCTGCCGTGGCAGCATCACAATTTCTAACAACGATTGCAACGGCCATGGCTGCCTCAGTTACGGCGGCAGCCAGCACGCCCAGTCTTGCGTCCGCTGTGGCCATCAACAAAGACAGCGCCGACAGTGAGCCACAAACACAGCAGACGTCACCCGCCACAGATGTCAACGATTCGCAGCTGAAACTAGACGGGGACAAGACAGCGCCTAGCGCCGAGTTGCCAACGGGCGGCGATGCGGACAAGATGACCAAAAAGGTAATACATCAAAATTGATTAAAGATAAGACATAAGAGTTATCAATGGAAATAATCAAGCGAAAATTGCAGATAATCTGTTTAAATGTGCGTATCTTGGAGAAGAATAAATTTTTATTTTCCATTAAAAAATCTTATAAAACTAACAATTTTAATTAATTTCAATTTTTTTACTATTAAACTGAAAATTTTGTTTGTATAAAAGTTATATTTTTAATAAGTTATAATAATTTATACTTCATAATTTGAATTTTAAAAATTAATTTGAGAAGCATAATACTTATAACTACCTCTATTAAAATTCGCAGGGACTGGTGGACTATGAAAGCGATTCTGGCGAGGATGATTATGAGGAGGATGAGGACTCGGATGGCCCCCAAGCACAAAAGCGAGCGCGTATTGTATAGTAAGGGGGCACATTAAAGCACAGCGGCATCAATTATAAAATAGTACATACACACACACACCCCATATATATATACACTACACACCCACGAATGTAAGGGTTGATCAGTGGGCGCAACAACAGCAACATCAGTAACAACAACAACAGATACAATAATTATAATAAACACAGCAGACAGCGGACAAAAAGAACAACATTCAAACCAATTAATCAGCCCGTTATTAAATCGGGACACTCGGCGGATGACAAGGAGGTGTAGGGAGATAAGAGGAGGGCAGTAGATCCTCAACAGATCCTCGCCTCGAGAAGCGCTTATGTTAAGAAGAACAAGCAAAAATCATAAATTTAAATTTTAGTCTAAAAACATTTATTTTAAAGAAACTAAAAACAAAAGTAAAACAAGAAATTATAAAATCTTACTTTACTAAATTAAAACGAAAAAAACAAAAAAAATATATATATAAATATAAAATATATATATATTAAAAATGAATATAACTTATAGGGTATAAATAATAATATTATGTGCACACACACACACACACACAATTCTTGATCCACAGCAACAACAATTTCACATTTTAATTGCATTTGTTGTGTGCGTTGTGTTTGCAAGTGCTTAAAAACATAAGAAAGAAACCAAAATAAATAAATAATATTACATATATAAATATAGCAGTTAAATAACATCAGCAACAACAACAGCGAATGACGATTGTGGTTAAAAGAGAGTGTTTATTGTCCGTGTTTATATAGACCGGTGCTTATGTTGCACTAAAAACGCTCGCTCATCAAAACTCACAGGGAACCCCCTCAAAAAAATAAAGCTTGTTAAGTTGGCCAAATGCGATGATAACAATAATGTTGCCAACATTTCGCTTGTGCAATATTTCATTTTATTTTTGTGTGTATTTAAAAGGCAATTGTTAATGCTACAACAAATTCAATCAACAACTCAACAAAATATATATGGGCACTTCCACAGCCCCAAAATGTGACAAAACCAAAAAAAAAGGTATAATTTTTAAAAAATATGCATTTCGGTATTTTCATTTTATTTGGCTAATAATATATGTGTAAATTGTTTGAAAAGGTAACTTAAACTCGATTCCGGAAAAAAATTTGATATGATGTGAATTTTAAATCAATTTTAAGTTTTTGGTCGCACTGCACCTTTCTGTGCAAATGCCCATATACTTATAGTTTTTCCAAAATATTTATTTGTTGTTAATATAAAGCTTTTTTCTGTTTTCAAATATAGGCAAATAAAATTGTACAAAATGCACAATTGCTTTCAAAATAGACACATCAATAACTATTTATCCATTATGTTGGCCAATTGAACAAACTTTGTTTTGAATTACATTCAGAGTTCTTAGCCATATGTAAAATTCCCTCAACATGAAGTAAAGCGTAATAAACCTTGTATATAATTTAGAGTTATCCCCAATATCGATTTACATGCTATACAACATAAAGATGATAAAGCTGATAAACTGGCATAACACAGTTGATAATAATTGAGTAAAATACAGAGCGAGGAATTTGTATAAATAGGGGGGTTTTTTCTAGACCTAATCAACAACTTGTCCTTACGAAACTAAGCAGCATATTTACATTTTATAAAAATAAAAAGAAGTAAAAATTTAATGTTGCGCTTCACACACACACACAGATCATTAAAAAAATAAAATAAAACTAATAATGATAATTACAATTACAAATAGATTGTAAAGGGTTTAACAATGTACGCATAAAGCAAAACAAAAAGATAAATAAGAAAAACCAGAAAAGTCTTCTTGCGTTTTCCATGTAAGTTTTTTTTCAAATGTTTAAATTAAATTATTTTTAATATGAAATAATGTAGTTAATGAAACAAGCGCCACACCAACAACGACAACAACAACAGCATCAGCAACAACAACCACAACAATATCCACAATCTACAACTAGAAAACACAATAAAGTTATTTGTTAATAATCAAACGTATATGCCATGTGCAAGGTGTGCGTGCATCTTTATAAACAATATACTTATATTAATATATTTATTATTTATGATTTCGTGTTTTTTTTTGTTCTTTCGATCAAAATGGTTTCCCTCTTGGAGCAGCCTGTCCGTAACCCCAATATTAAATATAAAAACAAAAACAAATATATATATCCTTCCATGTTGTTGTTTTTGTTTGATTAATTAAACTGCAACAATAAAAAAAATAAAATAAAATGAAATTTGCATAATAGAAGATGAAAACTATAGTTTATACATAGTATTTATA
The DNA here is from genome assembly GCF_004354385.1 of Drosophila innubila. Lineage (NCBI taxonomy): Eukaryota > Metazoa > Arthropoda > Insecta > Diptera > Drosophilidae > Drosophila > Drosophila innubila. The sequence continues at coordinate 19,074,966 of NW_022995380.1, read as the reverse complement.
TATAAACGAAATGTGTATTGTATATGATATGCTGTCTAATCCCCTTATCCTAACACACACACATTCACTCACTCACATACACACATACGATACCTAACATACATATATATACATCTATATATACATATATATATATAAATATATATATATATATAATTTGAACATCTCTATATTATGATTGAGTAAATTAAATCATAGTTTTTAATAGTTTTTAAACAAAAACATAAATTGCAAAATTTTCAAGTGTTTTTACTTTAACTCGGAGTGTACTACATTGTATACCCCTTAGTTATGATGGTGGGGGAGGTTAGTTGGGGTGTTGTCCCGGTTACCAAGGCAACCATTTCAAGGACCAAACACAAAATTCAAAGCTGACGACATTTCGAGCTGCTCCAAATTTAGTAAAGTTCAAGTGGCTATTTATTATTGTGAAAAAATGTCTTCTGAGGATTCTTGGGTCTTTGATTCCCTGGTCTGCTTTTTGCATGGACCCGTCTGGAATGCGCCACTTCAAACGTTTATCGAGCAAAAGTCCTTGGGTAAGGATTTGTTTTGTTAGTTGCCATTGCCACGTCATCAAATATAAAAATATGTATATGCTTTTCAGTCTTTGATCCGAATCTGCAGATGGATGAGAACAATCCGGATATACGACAGATACATGAGGAATATAAGAATTTAGTGGATTTTATGTTGGGTAGTTTTATGGAGGAGATGCATATTACGCCGGAGCAGTTTGAGCTGGCGTGCTTGGAGGGACGACAGCAAGGGCAGGGCGAGAATCCATTTCAGTTTCATCAGGTTCTTTTTCAGCAGGTGAAGTCGTCGCTGATATTTGCAAATATCCAACATAGATTAAGTAATGTACACTTTTTAGATCTGGGCTGCAAATGATTTGAAGATCTTTATTCGCATGATGACGCAGCGCAATGTGGAGCTGCAGCTGCAGGCGCTGGATCTCATAGAGAAGCATCAATTGGCGCAAAGTCTCTCAGTGGAAGCGGCAGATGAGAATGCAACAGAGGAGGAACTGGGGTTGGTTTAAAAACACAAAGCATATTTCCTTGTAACATTTACCACAATGACCTTTTCTGATACTCCAATAAATCCTTTACAGCATTGCTGTTTCCGAGGTGGATGTGGAGAAACTTATAGCCAAAACCGTCGCGGATGATCTAGAAAGTCCAGAGGCGGCTTTGACACCCGAACAGGATACCAATCTTGATTTGGTCAATGATAAATTTCAGCGCTTGAATCTCTTCTTCGAGCAGGAGGACAAAGTGGATCCCAACGATGTTGTCTCAAGGCAGGAGTATCTTCGACAGCAACGTGACAAGATTGTTGAGATCAAGAAGCAAACACGTGCCAAGCAGTTGCAGGACACTGTGGCACGCAGCACACCACAAGGGGCACGTCCCAGCTCCGCTCAAGTGGCGCAACAGCTGCTCGAGAATGGTGAGTTGACAATGCCACCGCCGCCAGCGGATGAGGCCGAAAATGCGGCTCTTCAGCTGCGACGCACGTTGGCTAAGAGATTGCGCAATGAGGTTGTGGAACATAATTAAAATCTGGTCGGGAGCACCACCCAAAATTGAAAAAAAATCCATATAAAATATTTTAAAATGGGGTATCCAGTTGGAGGAAAAACTATTATTTTTAATTTTTTTTTAAATTAATTATTACTCAACTTTTTTATCTTAATAAAAAGTTCTGAAATAATAACAAAATTTCAATTTTTATTTAGTAAAAATCTGAAATAATATAATAATTAACTTTTAGTTTGAATAAAACACAATAATTCTTCAATAAAATTTGAATTCTATAAAATAAAAATTATTATACATTTTTTTTAAATAAACATTTGAAAATTCAAGAGATATATCAAGAGTTAGGTCTCGAATAGCAAGAAACAAAGAATATCAAGGCTGCCACAGAAAGCGAAACCACCTGAAAATCTCCCAAAACTTTATACATTTTTAGGAGATTTTTGGTTGGTTTTGTTTTCTGTGGCACCCCTGAATGTATGTATTATATTTTATACTTTTATGACAAATTAACAACTTGATAGAATTTAAAATATGATTTCCAAAAAAATTGAAATTTAACTTGGAAAACTGAATTTTTGTTCAGGAAAAAAGTAAGATTTATTTATTAGTTATCAATAAAAATCCAAAAATATTAACACTACAAAATAATAATAAATACGGTCCCCGGTAAAAGTCATACTGTAAACATGTAATACTCTATATTTTATTGCAAGCTTTTCCAACGAAGGTGCGCGTTGTGTGTTGTTGCCAAACGCTGACTAGTTTCTCGAGGGAAATTTGTTAAAATGGTACAAGGTACTACGCGCGTCTGGCACCCACACACTTGCACACACACTCAGACACATGCATACACACTTGTAATGGTGTGTGTGTGTATGTGTGGGTGTGTGTGCTGTGTGTGGACGCTACTTTAATTTTGGTTAAGCCATTTTTGTCAAAATTTTAACACAACAAGAAAATGTAAAAAGTGCGCTAAAAATAAATAAATACGTTTCCAAATGTTGCCACGCCCACCCAAGACTTAAATGGGTATACGGTCACGTAGGTACGACATTATGGCATCTGTGCCCTTGATTAGGATCTGATGACGCGGCTGCCGAAATGGATTTCCAATCAGCTCCAAGTGACTGCAAAGGGAAAAATTTATATTAAAAAATGTTGACTTCTGAAAATGGTTGGGGCACTCACGTAATGTTGGTTAGATTGCCCAGTATGGGAGGTATGGATTCGATATCATTGTTACGCAAATCAAGCGTATTCAATCGACTCATACCCTCTAATCCCGCCACATTCAAGGCCTTGATGCGATTTTCGCTGGCAACCAAGATCTCGAGTCCCTGCAATTCATACAACGCCTTTGGTATGAATGTGAAGCTGCAAATGCAAGCCAAGTTAATGGAGAGTTGGTAAAAGAAGAGATCAAAGTACTCACCGATTGTTGGCAACATTTAATTCACGCAGCGTGTTCAGAACGCGAAACTCAAGGGGCAAGTCCGTGAGCAAATTGTTGGACAGATTAAGATGTGCGATGCGTGTGAACTGCGAGATGAAAGGATGCACTTGGCTAATGGCATTGTGGGACAAGACCAGCTCCGTTACCAGCTTCGACATGTGCTGCAAACTAAAGACAGATATTAATATAATAATAACCAGTGAGATATTCGAAAAGAGTGACAACTTCGACTTGTCTGTTGAAGCTGAGTTAGTATCTAAATACTCTCTGGAATCTGTAGCATAAATTGTCACTACCTGGTTCACTGAAGGAGCACTTTATGCTTACCCGTTGGGCAGAGCCCTTAGCTGATTGCGTGCAAAGTCCACCACATGCACCTGTTCGGCAGCAGCGAGCTCAAATACGTGGTCCGGCACATTGGTGAGACCCTCTAAATTCACAGCTAATGTGCGTGTATGACGCAGTTTGTATCTGTAAGATACAGATACATATATTATTACAGGTTACAAGCATAAGATGGAAGCTATTTATATTAAAGCGCTACTAAATCTAATGCGACTTGGTGATACACTACACCCAACGCGGTTGAACGGCACAACGTGAAAAGTTAACGTAGTCTGGCTGCTGCTGATGTTGTTGTTGCTGTGGCAAGTTGTTGGACATGTGTGGGAGATGTTGAAAGGAGTTTCCATAGGGCAATTGTTGGACTTGTGGCAGGTAGTGATTGTAACGTTCGTCCTGCTCATATTGTGGCACTGGCATGAACTGTGATCTCATTTGCGGTTGAGGATTATATTGAGCATAATAGATACGACACTGCTCCGGCTGTGGCATGAACTGTTGTTGTTGAGTCTGATACTGATATTGCATGTACTGCGCCTGCACAGGCTCCACATGTTGTCGCGGATAGCTACTGCAGCGTTGAATCAGTGCTGAACATGAGAATGTGGGCACTACTTACTTATCCACACTGCCAGCGGTCATATCATCTGTCGACTGCCCAGCAGCTCCAACATTTCCACAACTCATGGCATCGGCACCTCCAGTCTCCCGATCCTTTGCCTGTGCGCGTTCTTGCAACGTTTTCAAAATCCGCGCTGTGCCGCATTGTAAAATATCGCGTCGAATTGTCTTGATGGGATTACCATCGACTTGCAGGCTTATCAAGTGCGCCAAAGATGATAGAGTTGTGGGCAGCACACTGATGGAATTGTTGGAAACATCCAAGCGATTTAGATTGCGCAGCAAACACACCTCATCCGGCAGTTGTGTTATCTTATTGTCACGCAGATCAAATATCTTTAGATGCGGCAAGTTGCTGCAAAGATCCTTTGGCACGCGCTGCAGGAAAAGTAAAAGGAGTGAGTAATCCTCTTATAATGAACATAAAATAAGTAATATTTGTGACCAGAGGAAAAATATATAAATTTTAAAATAAAAATTAAGTGCAGATGTTTATCAAAATAATTCTTAATTTTTAATCTAAGTAAAAATTGTTTTTAAATAATAAGTAAAATAATAATTAATTGAATAAAAGATATTAATTTGTTTTAAAATAAAAATGGAAATTTAGATATTATTTCATAGTTATATAAATTTAGAAACGATAGTTACATTCCTCTACATACCTCTATAAAGTTGTTGCTGGCATGGAGCTCATTCAGGGTCTCATTGCCTTCAAAGCTGGGCAGCTCCTTGATGTCATTATGCTGAACATACAGACACTCCAGCTTTCTCAACAAACCCATGTCCTCTGGCAACGCAATCAGATCATTCTTCATCAGATCCAACTTCTGCAATGCTGTTAGAAGTATACAGAGATTAGTGTAATACGGCTGGCAGGGATTTGGGTCACTTACAGCGCATATTGACAATATCTGGTGGCAGTTCCACGATGTGATTATTGGGCAACAAAAGCGCTGTTAGACGCACCAGGAAACCAATGCCGCCGGGCAAACTCTTAATGTTATTGTTACCAGCATCCTTGTGTGAATTGTGTTAGCAAGCAGTTTGGATTAATTTCGATTAAACTAAATAACTTTGGCACATATTTAATTTTGTAATTAAACTAATAATAATAGACTAAGAATTAATGACTTTATAAATAAATATTTGGAAAAACATTTTATCTTTTTCAGTATTCGTTTGATTTATAATCATATATGTAATTCTCGAATAATGAATAAAAATTAGCGGATACTATGTGTGTATTATTGATTTATAAATATATTAATATGCTTTTGGAAAGCGTACAAATTTTACAAAATCGGTTTGGCTTTAACTAAAAGTTATAAAAAGCTTGGATAAATTAAAAAAAAATAAAATTTTAAAATAACAATTTAATTTGGCTGCCTATTGTTATGTTGACCACAACCTGATAGAGCTTAGATTAAATGGAATACTCACCAGGAACTCGAGCATGTGTAGATTACTTATGTCGGGATTGAGTTCGACAAACTCATTATGGGAGATGTTCAAATGGCGCAACTCTGGCAAACTGAAGAGCTCAGCTGGCAACTCATCCAGCTTGTTGTGGCTTAGATTCAAGCGCACCAATTTCTCAAGCTTTCCAATCTCTGGAGGAAGGGCAACCAAAGCATTGTCATGCAATTGCAACACAGTGAGAGTTAACAAGTTCTCAATTTTGGGCGAAACATGCGTCAAGGCATTGGAACTCAAGTCGAGATTATTGATGGGCATTTGATTCCACCAGGCATCCTCCTCGTTCAGCGACAACTGCTGCAAATTGGCCTTCTTGCTGTCCTCATCCGCGTCGTTGATGTCGTACAAACGCTCGGGAACTGCAAATAGGGGGAAAAAAGAATGGGAATGAGAGTTAGAAGCCGTTTTGTTGGGAAATGCAATTTGTAAATACGGGCATCTGGATTGGACTGCGGTGTGGGATCATCCAATTCAATCTCATCATCGGGATCCTCGCTCTCCAGCTCGTCGGCTGATGAAGCCATCTGAAATTCACGTATCTGATAGTAACGTCTTCGTCGCGTATGTGGACCACACATGCAGAACGATGTGAGCTGCTTGCGTGTTTGCCTGGAGGACGCAATCTTGACAGGATCTGGTTAAGCTACGGATCGAGCGACACTTCTGTGGACAGCCAGAGCACGGCACATACTAAACGCAGCTCTCGACGAGAACAAACAACATGATGTCGCTGACTAATGGAGCGTATAATTTGCACGGCTCCATCTAGGGTCCAGTCAGGGCCAAGTTCGAAGCGAAGCGAGATTACATATACATGAACCATAAGGCGCTGCTATCCATGAGGTTATTGCCTATTGCATGCGATTCGATCTCATGCGATGCCGGATATTTCCAACGTTGCAATTGCTCTGGCGTAACCACTACACACACAAATACAGACACAGACAATTGACAATTATATAGATACTCACCGCGTGCCATGCCCTTGTTGGCCAAGTTCAGATTGCCCGTCTTGCGTGCCAGCTTCCATAGATTATCGGTCAATACGGCGTTATCCTCATTGTTGGAGCGTTCATGGAACACGGGCACAAACGAGTGATTGATCCGCGGCGAGAGACCTTGACGCGGCCTTGCCGCTCCCCTCGGTATGCGACTGGCACCCGTATAGGCGCCACCATTTGGCGGCGGTGGCAATGGATGTTGTCCATTCATCTCACTGGGGCAGCCGTAGTGTGTGTAGCAGGATTGGGAGAGAGAAAGAGAGGAGCCTGTTCCAGGATTGAAGTCACCGCAATCACTGTTGTAGTCACATAAATTGAATGGACTCAAAATGTTGCTCTCGTCGTTGTGGCTGCAAAATGGAAAACGCCTTAATTAAACAACATTTAAACAAATTAATATGATTGTTGTTTTCTTCGTTCTTCTTTTTCTATTATTGTTAATTTGCTTTTTGCGCCGTTCGATTTTCGGCTGTTGTCAGGCAACAGCTGATTATGCGATGACACGCGTTGACCAGCACTAAAGTGTATTTATGCAGCTTGTTCGCTTATCAACACTGCAAAGCAGGAGTTATTTTAAACGTTAAATTTAAATTAATACGGAAAGATTTTATATATTTAAAACTCAAGTCTTGATTGCTTATTTAATTAATTTCACTTGCAATAATCTACGTGTTTTTAATTTAAATTTACAATAATAATTATTAAGGTTCAAATGAGCTAAAATGCAGCTTAGTTTTTATTTAATTACTTGATGTGAAGTAATGCTAATTATTTGCAATTCAATTTTACATTTTTAATATACACATAAATGAGCGAGTTTTACCCAACACTTCTCTGTGCGTGCAAATTTCTAAGCACCTAAAAATGGTATTTAATTAATACGTTAAATTAAAATTCAAGCCAGATTTGAATAAGCTTTTTAAATGAAATTGATTTATATTTTATCAACATCTAAAGCATTAATGAGTTAAATTTAAATAGGATTAAAATTCTTAATGCAAAATGATTGGAAATTGGGGTGTGGCACAAGTTAAGGAAATGATACAACTCATATTTTCTGATCATCTCGACTGTCAACGTTTGCCGTAAATAGCATAAATGCACGCCCAGTTGAAAGCTTCATTTATAATTGAAGGCAATTCATATTTCTAATTTAGCTGCACCTGACTAAGTGCTCAACCCAATTGCCGGCTATAGACTTAGCCTTAGCCTGATCCATAATTGATTCGATCATGAACTTAAATCCAGAAACAGGCACACACTCAAATTATTTGCTGTGGCCACGTGGCATGTACGCAATATACTATAGGCTTGGTCAACATTTGTGTTACTTACCTCAACATATTGGATTGCATTTAACTTCGTTTTCTCGGGGCCTTGTTGTGGCTTCTGTTGAGAAGGAAAACTATTATTACTTTGCAACAAGGTCAGACAGAGAAGTCAGTCAGTGGAATCAGTATTAGATATCGTAGCCGTCTTAAGCCCATAACAAAATGTTAGTTCCAATAGAGCTCCCCTACACTTGTGGCTTGAGCTTCCATAGCTTCGCACAATTGTTACCGAAGCGGCAAAAATGCTGTGCCACAAATTTGTCCATTCTGTTTTGGTTTTTTGTTTTTGTTTTACATGTGCCGTGGTGTGGCTTACAACAACGTCGGACTGTCAATCAAAATTATGAATAACACTCGGCAGTCGACAGTCGGCACTTGTCGTAGGGTGCATGGGACCTCCCTCAGTTTTTAGTCAACGCGAGGGCGAATATTTGAATAACTTTTATCAGTTGTCATTTGGTTTTCTAGCAGTTCGTACGACTTCTGAGAAATACCGCAAGAGTTGGAGATTTATAGCCTGGAATTATTCCTCAGGATTACCTGCTTTCGTTTGAAATCGTCTTTTACTTTCGTGAAATTCTCGAAATGTCAGGTCGGGTCTTCAGAAGTTTAATGCGCGACTTTTTTGCGGTTAGCCTTGTGTATTAATTAAAAGAATTTAGAAATTTCGGCTTTCCGAAAAAGTGCCTAAAGTTGTATTAATAATTTCAATTTGATTTAAAATACTGTGTAAACATATGAATTTAGTTGTTAAGCAGAAGTTGGCTAAGTTCCATGGGAACCTTTACAGCTGATGAAATACATGGAATGGCCAACACGACGAATTGACAACAGATAATCCGCATTAAGCCATGGCTTAAGGGCAACTTATCCACATATTCTGGCAATCGATAATGCTTAGAAAGAAAAAATAAACTCGTTACAGGTCAAGTACGATGAGAGACGGGACAATCCGGAAGCCACTCGCCTGGATGGAAATGGACGCTACTATCCAAATTGTTCTTCAGATGTCTGGCTGCGGTCCTGTGAGCGTGAGATTGTGGATCCCATTGAGGGCCATTTAAGTGGACATATTCCCACCTGGCTGAATGGCAGTCTGCTCCGCAATGGTCCTGGCAGCTGGAAAGTGGGAGACATGACCTTTGGCCATCTTTTTGACTGCTCTGCTCTGCTGCATCGTTTCGCCATCAAAGGCGGACGAGTGACCTATCAAAATCGCTTTGTGGACACTCAAACGCTGCAAAAGAATCGCGCTGCTCAACGGATTGTGGTTACAGAGTTCGGCACGGCAGCTGTTCCTGATCCTTGTCATTCAATCTTTGATAAGTTTGGCGCCATCTTCAGGCCAGACAGCGGCACCGATAATTCAATGATATCCATTTACCCATTTGGTGATCAATATTACACTTTTACTGAGACACCTTTCATGCATCGGTGCGTATACGTAATATATTTGAACTTCCATAAAGTGAATTCGCAAGGCAACAGAATATCACTTCATTATATAAAAATTCCTATTTATACCGAAAGTATGATACTTTTCCACTTATACATACTATTAGTTACAATGTGGAGAAAATGGAAAGTGTTGCAAAAAAATAGAATTTCCACGTTAAATGCAGTATCAAAAGAGAGGCAAAATAATTTTACATTCCGCAAGGAGATCAGAAAATTTATCGTCATAAAAATTGTCAAGTTAGTTTGTATAATATTAATAATTATGTGATCAAAATACAGTAAAATATAACAGTTGATTATAAAATTATCCTCACTTTACATAAGTTTACTATTGGAAAGCTTGAATATTATTTAATATAACAATAATTTATCATTCGATTCTAGGATCAATCCCTGCACTTTGGCCACAGAGGGACGCATCTGCCTCACGGATTTTGTGGGCGTGATCAATCACACATCACATCCACACATTCTGCCCAGTGGCACAGTCTACAATCTGGGGACAAGCATGACAAAGTCTGGACCGGCTTATACGATCATTTGTTTTCCCAACGGTCAACAGATGTTCGAGGATGCACACATTGTGGCGACGTTACCATGTCGCTGGAAACTGCATCCTGGTTACATGCACACCTTTGGTCTGACGGAGCATTATTTTGTGATTGTAGAGCAGCCATTGTCTGTATCCTTGACGGAGTACATAAAATCGCAGTTGTCCAATCAGAATCTGTCTGCCTGCTTAAAATGGTATGAGGATAAGCCGACTCTATTTCATCTCCTCGAGCGTGCGACGGGAAAATTGGTGCAGACCTACGAATCGGAAGCATTTTTCTATTTGCACATCATAAATTCATACGAGGAGGATAACCATGTCGTGGTGGACATCTGTAGCTACAAGAATCCCGAGATGATTAACTGCATGTACCTGGATGCGATTGCCAACATGCAAACGAATCCAAATTATGCAACACTCTTTCGAGGTCGTCCTCTGCGCTTTGTGCTCCCACTGGGCGCTGGCGGGGATGCCCCCAGTGCCAGCAAGCGACGTTTGGTCAAGTCCATGTCGTTGGTGGGTCTAAATGTGGGGCAACCTTCGAGGATGAAACATTCTGCCTCGCAGTATGCGGATATCAGCTACATTGCCACCAATGGCAAGCAGGAGGATGAGTCCCAAAAGGACTTCAAGCGAGCACGTTTCGAGGTGGACGATGGCGTAAATCTGGTCAGCCTGAAGAATAGTCAAGCTGAGGCTTATCAAGTTGCCTCTGGCATTTTTCTGCGACCCGAAATGCTCTGCGATTGGGGCTGTGAGACGCCAAGGATCTACTATGAGCGATTTATGGGCAGGAAATATCGTTACTTCTATGCCATCAGCTCCGATGTGGATGCACATAATCCAGGCACAGTAAGTTCTATACTTTACTTACTTCCTTCTTCATTATTTATTAATTTGCTTACATCAAATTTGTAAAAATTGATTTAAAATTTTATAAAAAATTTAAACTCTAAATATTTAAAAAAGAAATGAAATTTTTAAAATTTTAATTATTTTAATAATACATTTCTTAGCTCATCAAGGTGGATCTTCTCTCGAAATCCTGCAAAACCTGGTGCGAGGATAACATTTATCCCAGTGAACCCATTTTTGTGCCTTCTCCTGAACCACAAAGCGAGGACGATGGCGTCATCTTGGCCTCCATGGTTGTTGGAGGACTCAACGATCGCTATGTGGGACTCATTGTGCTCTGTGCCAAGACCATGACGGAGTTGGGACGCTGTGACTTTCATACCAATGGACCAGTGCCAAAATGTCTGCATGGTTGGTTTGCAGCCAATACAGTTTAGACTTAAGTCATTAAATTTCATTGTACACTAGACTCTCGCAAATTAGAACCTTTCGATTATTTCTGGATTTTTTCTTATTTATATAAAACTTCTATTCTGCATCAATTTCTCCATTACTGTCGACTTTTTCATACTTTCGATCACTGTCCATTTTTTCCATACTTTTTCCTTGAGCCATTTTCACAAAGTGTCATTCTTATAATCATTCATTGTCAAATCTTATAACCGATTTCCTTGCAGAATGTCAATGTTTTATAATTATTTGGCCTATTTATCATACCTTACTTCCCCTTGTCACTTTTTAAAATGATTTCAGCCTGTATTTTAGAGCTTTTTAAGTGTTATTACTGAACAATTCAAATTTGTGGAAGTTTTAATTAGTATTACAATTACTGTATTAGCTTAAGCTCTAAATAGCTATTTTATTAACAACTTATTTGAACTTGGGATTTAAGATGTTTGCTATAAACTCTTGCCACTTTCGCTGAAATACGCGATTGATTTTACGTCTTTCAACGGGTGTCAGCACTGAATACTTGATGGAGTTCAGTGCCAGTTGCTTGAGGAATCGCAGATCTGCCTCGGCTGGTGCCATGGCCATGAAGGCGTAGTAGAAATCATAGCTGAGACCTTTGGCACCCCAGATACCGGGATCATCGGCAGATATAATGATGGGGAAATTTTCAGCAATCAGAAAGCTGGCCGGATGATTGCGTAAGTCCCAAATTAAACCCAAAACCTGATTGGACAACGGATTCACCTCGATGGCTATGTTACGTTTCTTAATTGTGGACCACAATTGAGGATGTTTGGGCAAAGCAAAGCCATGTCCAATGCGCTTCGTGTTCATCAAAATGGCATCCATCATATTCCAGTCCGTGCGTCCATACCAATCTGGGAAAATTACATTGTATGAAAACTGAGTTTAAATTGCAAGAGGGATAGCTTACTTGTCTCGCCTGCATGGAAGAAAAAGTTTGCGGTGCTCGGCAAATCGGAAAATTCTTTGACATATTTGCTCAGCATATTTCCCGTGTCCTCCTGTCCAATCATATCGAAGCCAATGATAAAGTTCGGCTTGGCAGCGCTGGGGAATAGATTGAATGGTAATCAGTTAAGAAAGTGCCAGTGGGTGCACTATAGATATAGCTATAAGATAATCCAAATTAAAATTTTTACCTCTGATCTTCAGTGCGAAACTGTTGCCAAGTAATTCTGGTAATGTCTTAATATAAATCTGATAATGGCTTAATTATACAAATTAACGTTCTGAACAGAAAATTATAAGGTCCATGCTTTAATCAACAATTCTAGACTTTAATTAAAAAATGAATGTTTTTTTCTGTGTAATTACTTTGAAGGATTGGAGTACCTTTTGTTTGTTACCTACACTTACACAAAGTTAGAATACCTTTTTTACGCCTATTATCTGAAGGGAGTTATCTACTTACTGCAGCTGCTTGAAGGTGCGTATGTTGTCTGCCATTTTCTCCTCTGTGGCAAGATTACGTTTCGCATAGATGACCTTGAGACCTACGAAATCCTGATGCTTTGCCTTAAACTCCTCAACAATCCTTTCCAGCTGATTGGCCACATCCAGCGAGCTATAAGTGCGATTGTGGTCATCATAAAGCTGAGTAGAAGAAATTTGAAAATAAATAATGAATTAAAAATATCACTGCATACTGACAGGCGAAAGGGAGGCACGTATTTCAGCATAGATGATGTTATCCTCGCATAGCTCCTCGAGCAAACGCTTGTGGTAGGCACAGTAGGTTGGCTGATATTTATAAAGACGATCCACGGTGGTAAAGATATTCTCAAAACGTTGCCAAATCTTCTGGCGATTGGGCAAAAGTGCTGGAAATGGAAAACGGAATCAAATAATTGTTAATAAAGCTTTTAAGCTTTGATACAAGATTATTCTTGACTTACTTTAACTAGATTTCGAAAACTTTTGTACACTTAAACTTTAGTAAAAAACGCTATATCCTTAAAACAAGTATATTATAGAATATTCTTTTTTAACTTTGGAGATTTGAATTTATTCAAAAATGTTATTGAAGTAGCCCACGAAAATCTAATATTAACATTCTTGGAATTATTTATACTATGATTTCATCAGCCTTTGAGATCGTTTATGCTTGAATAATCTCTATTTCAGAAGGGAATTCTTGATTTTGGTTGATTAAATTTGTTTTCAGAGTTTAAATTTATGGAATTTCTTTGGTTCGAGAACACTCACTTTCTGGCTTTGTGCTGTGCATGTTGATGTGCTTCTCCAGCTGCCGCTCGTACTGATGACGATCCTCGGCATTGATGCGTTCCGTGCACACATTTTGCTCCTCACTGTGGCAGTTGGAACTCGCCGTATCGTAGGTAAAGATGAGTAGACCATTGATATCCCGACAGGTGTATAGATTGTTAGTTGTTGTGAGATTGGTTATTATCCATCTGGAGCTGACCATGGCTGTGTTGTGACCGTGTAAAAAAGCGCCCTTGGGCATCTTCTGAATAATGCGAAATACTTCACTCTGCCTCACATATTGTTTGCCTTGAAAAAAGTGCATCGCTGGTGGATATTTTTCCGGATGTTTGATGCCCTCGGCAATCTCAGCCCGCTTGGCGTTCATCAGTATGCTGTTGGCCTTCTCCTCATCTGATGTTAGCCATAAATTGCCGCCCAACGAGGCCATTTGCTCTGCTTTCATAATGCGCTCTCTTAGTGTCTCATAAGCTGTTCAAATTAATTTATTTATTTAAATATTTTATATTATTTAAATTTTAAATATTTCTATTTAATTTTTAATGTGTTTCTTATATAATTTAATTATTAACATACGTTGATCTGTTCCCAGCACCTGCCCCAACAGCAGCAGCAACAGGATCCACATCAATCGCATCCACATTGCGTAGTTTATTCCGTTTTAAGAAAATATAACAAAAAAAACAACAAAAACAAACAACAATTTATTTCTTATATTTTTTTAGATGCTCGACCTCTTATGATGCTCGTCGCTTGCGGTTCACTCTACAACTGATAAAGAATTGGACTAGTCAACCCTCCATAGCATTGCTCTGTAGCGGATTCTACAAACTCTCCACGATTTCGCAGCGCAGTCGACGGCGGCAGCGATGATCGCCAGCTGTGGCAGAGTTCAATGTCAACGTTTTGCAAATTGTGCAGGCTGACCGACAGGGGGCGCGAATAATACAGACAAAATCGCACATATCTATATATATGTGTGTGTGTACATGAAAAGTGTTAGCGCTGATTACAGACAGTTTGTCAAGTAATTGTTTTGACAAAATAAAAAAAAGCATACATATTTTTTTTTTTATGTTATTTTTAATTTGTTTAATACAATGTGTCTGATGATTTTTGTTAAATATGTTATTTTACAAATATATACTACAAAAAAAAGGTTTATTTATTTATCTTAAAATACTATGAGCTATTTTAAGACACCCAAGCAACAATAAAAATTAATAAATTCATTAATAAAATAAAAATAAAATATACATATATACATTTTATATTTTGCAAAAATATTTGTTGTTTTTATTCTTGTCAAAACAATTATTTGACTCACTGTACATGCACTTATGCATTCCCCTTTCTGCATTTTCACAGCCATCACTAAAATGCGAATAATGTGTGAATGATTTATAGTTATTTCCACGGAATTAATTGTATTACTATTATTTTTTTAAATAGGTCGTTTGGAAAGCTTCCACATGGAAACGTTTTTAAATGTCCAAGTAAACTTAGTTTCCTTGTAGAGTATTTGATATTCGATGCGTCTACAATAGAATTTTTTATCAAAACTATTTTATTTTCTTTTTAGTTAAATTTTTGCATATTTATTTACTAACCCAAATTGTTTGTTGGGGCCACTTAAATTGATACTCGACATTGAATAGGAAATGTGCAAATTTGCCAAATCAAAACAAGGCACAAACAGAGCGAAAGGGTGAGAGAGAAAGAGGCTGTGAGAAGGAAAGCGAGAGCAATTATAATCTATGTATAATAAAAAATTAGATTCCCATAATATTATAAGCAACGGAGAAAGCAACAATTAAGTAATAAACTTTGAAATTTTGTTGAAAATATGTTTGATTTTTTTTGTAACTATAAAATCGTTAGAAAAGGTTGAATAACCCTTATCTCTTACAATTAAAATTTTGTTTTGCAATACAAATTACAAAATTTAAGTAATTAACTTTGGAATTCAAAATAAATTTTTAATTTTGACTCCGACAATAAAAATGTCTATTAAATTAAATTTCAGATTAAAATACAATAACAGCCAATCTGATTTTCGTATTTATACATTCTCTCACAGAATAAAACAATAGCTTAAACATATGTAATTTTGTCATCATAGATGAGTCAAGATTTGTTTGCTTAAGAAATAACAAATTATTTCTTATAAATGTGAATATTATGTTCTTTGTGGGGGTGACAATTGATGCCTCCAATTACCGTTAAGTATACGCCCAGCCCCCAAGAGCTGAAACTCTTCTATAAAGTTGAAAAAAATACTCATTTCGTATGCGATTTGAAAGCGGCAAAGCGTGTCCGCAAACGTCAGTGATAATTTGCCAAAATGAAATCAAATAAATGCTACTCGACTAAGAAATGCGCTGTACGCGTTGAGAGAAACAAAAATCACTTGAGAAATTAGTCAAAGCTTGAGTAAAACTGATGTGAGAGAAGAAGAAACAAAAGGTAAGAGCTAGGAGGCTGAAATTCTTACACAACATAGCTATACATATTTCACACAAATACATAATTTATATAGAAAAAAAGTAAATATCTGTAGATAGCATTTATATTAATATTTTATACTAATTTTTTATTATTTATTATTATTAAATATCAATTGAGTCCGAATCTTTTCAGATGGCTAAGCAATATACTTGCTAACTAGTGCTTTTTATATACCTTTTGCATTTTAGGTACAGGGTATACGAATTAAAAATCATTCTATGCGGGCATATTTTGTATTTTTTTTTCGTACTTATTTAATATGCACATCCATTGCTACAGTCAAATACCAAGCAAAATGTTTGCTACTAGAACAAATTTATCAAAGAAAAAAAGAAACAAAAAACCAAAAAGAAAACATTAGTTGAATAATAGCTTGAGCTCAGACAATTGTTAAAATAATTATATTATTTGCGACTGTCGCTCGACTACTGACATCGTAAACAGTTCTTGACGTGAGCTGCTGGTGAATAGACCTGAATTTTGGAATTGTAATCGTTAAATCAAAGGAATTGTGTGGCAGTTGAACGTGTCAATAAAACAGCAGTCAATATTTGTATAGGCAGCTAATTAACTGGGTCAAAATAAATCAGCAGATAGATATAAAAGCTGTCAATAAATAATATGAGGCGTTTGTTGGTGCTTTTGGGACTCGTAGTCGGTCTTTTTTGTGCGGAGCTGGAAAACACTTTAAGTAAGAAAAGTAGTAGAAATATGAAAATGTTGCAGAATTACAAATGAATTCTTTCTTCAAGGCTATGAAAAGGCACGTCAGGCTGTGCTTAATGCCGAGGAACGGCTCATGACCGGCGGACGGATCAGTTTAAATTCACAGGAGTCCAAGGTGGATGATCTCTTCATGCAATACAAGCTGGGAGAATTGGCACAAGGTTTTCGCAATGCCGAACAAAATACAGCTGGGATGCATTTCTTTAAGGCAAAGCCGCTGATCGATCGCAGTGCCATCTTTAAATTCCTGCAACAAATGCCCAAAGGAGCTGTCCTCCATCTGCACAACACGGCGGCTGTGAGTTCCAAGTGGGTGGTGCAAACTATGTCATATATGCCGGGAATGCTGCGGTGCACAGATGTCAAGGGCAGAAGCAGATTAACCTTTCGACGGGCACCCAAGGAACATTCCTGCACATCACAGTATATTCTCGTTGCAGACGAGAGACGTAATTCCATAGACCCAGCATTATACGATGAAAACTTGGAGAAACTTTTTAATCTCTATACGCCTGTGCCGGAACGTAAGTTTAAATAATTTTAATTTAAAAAACAGTGTTCAGAAAAAAATGCATCTAGGAAATCTGATTTAAATTAATTAAAATTTAAAGTTTTAATGAACTTATTTAGAAAATTAAGCTTAAAATTAATTACTAAAATGAAATATATATGATATTGACTTTTAACAAATTTACCATTGAAAATTCTAGGTAAAACGATAGACAGTTAATAATTGATATAATTAAAAAATAATTTTTGTTTTAAACAAATTTATCAAGGAAAGTTTTTATTAATTTTCGACCCATACTTTTCAGTGGAGTATCCAACAATAACCGCTGTTTGGGATCGTTTCCAGGGCATGTTTGATACCCTAACAGAAGCAATTTATTATTTGCCCGCATTTCGTGCCTATCACTGGCAACTGCTAGAAGAATTGTACAATGACAATATCATGTATGCTGAGTTGCGAATCAGTCTGCGAGAGGTAAGTGATATTTACCACCTTGTTTTACTGTCGCTATTCATTATACTTCTCTGCAGCTATATGATGCCAGCGGCCGCACCTTTCCCAGAGAGCAAGCTGTACGTGAAATGCAGTTGATCAACGATAAATTTGTAAGGCTGCATCCCAATTTCGTGGGCATCAAAGTCATCTATGCCGTGTGGCGCGGATCTGATGTCGAGAAAATGCGGGAAAACGTGGAAGAGTTCAAGATTTTGCAGTAAGTATTGATGGTTTGAGCTTCTAAACCGATCAAAATGGTTTATATTTTCATATAGATATCAAAGAAGTAATCGAACTAAAATCAAGTTTATATTGGTTGATATTATTATACTATAACTTGGGCAATTTGTAATTGAAATTGAACTACTATATCATCAAGTTGTCAAAGAAACGATCATTTAAAAATCAACTATTGACAAACTGTTGTTTTTTTTAGATATCTTAACCATACTCAATTTGTTTGTTCGGTATTGTCTAAAACATCCTGACAAAATTTGCTAAAAACAGACATTTTATAATTAGCTGCTATAGGATCGATTCGTCAAAAATGGGATACAGATAACATTACTATCTTTTTCTTTCTACTCCCCCAGGAAAGCATTTCCAGAATTTGTAATAGGCTTTGACCTGGTTGGCCAGGAGGATAAGGGTAAGCCGCTGTATGAGCAACTTTCTGTTTTAAAGGATCTGCCGCCCAATTCGCGTCTTTTTCTTCACGCCGGCGAAACAAGTGAGTAAATATGTTTAAAACGACATCAGATGAAGCATATTAAAGCCTTGTTTCTTGCAGATTGGTATAGTGCCTCAACTGACATTAACCTGCTGGATGCTCTGCTGTTGAATGCCACTCGAATTGGTCATGGATTTGCCTTGGTAAAACATCCAATTCTCATGAATGCAATCAAAACTCGCCAAATCGCCGTTGAGTTGAATCCCATTTCGAATCAGGTACTCCACTTGGTGTGGGATATGCGCAATCATCCAGGTGCCCAGTATATGGCCTTGGACATTCCTGTCGTGATTTGCAATGATGATCCTGGTTTTTGGAATGCCAAGGCATTAAGCTATGACTTTTATTACGCCATCATGAGCATGGCTCCCAACAATGCTGGCATCCGTGTCCTCAAGAGTCTCGTCTTCAACTCGATACGCTACTCTGCGATGACGGCGAGGGAGCAACAACGGGCATTTCAGTTGCTAGAGAACAGTTGGACACGCTTTATTGAGAAGGTTCTGCAGGGAAAAGTCTTTTAGACATGTTAATAAACCGACTTTAAAAGTAAATAAACTGAACTCAAATCCCGCTACTCGCTTTATTCTATCTCTTGACTCTTCTTCCTTCTTTCTTTTTGTGAGTAGTTCTCAAAATTGGGTCCGTTCTTTTGGTTTTAATTCATAGTTTTACTCATTTAAAATAATGTATAATCAAAACATACGAATCAGCTGTTTTTCTTGATCTAATTGCCATTCACAGTGAACGACACACATAAACGATAAGTGCTAAAAAATACTTAAAATGGTTATCGACAAGCGATTCTAGGCGCCTAAATCAATTTTCATACAAAATTGTCCATATAAATAATAAGCATTGCTATTATTTAAAATGCATGTTTATTTATTGACCAATTTGAATTATCAACAAGAAACGCCAAAAATCAATCATTTAATCATTTAGTTACTTCCAGAGGAAACTCAATGTGCAGCCGCTGATAATAACAAATTTTTTAAATGTCAATGCAAAAATTAAACTAAAAAAATTAAATAAAATATAAATTTTAATCAAAAAAACAGGTGTTAAGAAAATTGTTTAAAATAAAGTAAATCAAAAGCAAGATATTTATTACCTTTTCTGGCAATGCAGCTCAATTTGAGTACATAATAATTTAATACATAATCTAATCATCGTCCTCATATTTTTTAGCTTGGGCCATAATTAATTTGCAAATATTTTTTTTTGCAGCTTCATTTTTAAGATCCTCTTCATATTTTTTGGCCTCTAGCCGTTTTTTCCTTTTTTCAGCGAGCTTTTTACATTTTTCGATCTGTTGAGGCGATTTTGTTTTATCAGCTACTTTTTTACACTTTTCAATTTTTTCCTTGTTGGATATTCGCGCCTTGTTGCCCTTGGCTTGTGCCAGAACAGCTTCTTTGCATTTTGCCTCATGGGATTGGTGTCGGATGGAAAGCAGGCGGAAAGATATCTTTTGCGCTTCCAAGGCATCGACGGACATTAGTGTTAACAACTTGTCCGCTTCCACAAGTTTTAATAGAGCCATTTGTTTAATGCCTAACGCTAAAATAGTGCTAAAATCGTTGCAGCCATGGGCCATTTCCTCAATGGCAATCGGAAATATACCGCGATAGATCACAGATTGTCGTGCTATCCTCGGACTTTGTGTGAGCATTATAATCGGACATCTTGGCCGATATTGGCTAATAAGCTTTGCCACCATCGAGCAACGACTGACAATAATTATGGCATTAGCGCGGCTCAACGAAGCGATTTCCGCAATGCCCGAAGTTACAGAGGTTAGGCCATCGGCACCCGAGGATTTGATGACGCTTTTGACCTCGTTTTGAATGTGCTCGTACCAGAGCACGGACTCGACCTTTGCACAGATCGCTGCCATGCATTTGACACACTCTAAAGGGTATCTGCCCTTGGCGGTTTCCCCGGAGAGCATTACACAGTCGGCGCCATCGAAGATGGCATTGGCAACATCGGATGCTTCGGCTCGAGTTGGTCGTGGCTTGGACACCATGGATTCCAGCATCTGGGTGGCACATATGATGGGTTTGCCAACTTTATTGCATTTGGCAATCATGGATTTTTGGGCCAGAACAACATCCTCAGCGGGTATTTCTATGCCCAGATCACCACGAGCCACCATTATGCCATCGGAGGCATCAATGATATCGTCAATATTTTGCATTCCTTGTTGATTCTCAATCTTTGAGATGATTTTGATGTGCCGTCCTTTGGCACCCAATACGTCACGAATTGCTTGAATGTCCTTTACTTGGCGTATAAACGATGCAAAGATCATGTCTACATTTTGATCCACACCAAATTTTATGTCAGCCTTATCTTGATCGCTAATGCTGGGCAAATCAACTGGCAGACCAGGAAGATTGACACCCTTGCGGGAGCCGAGCTTACCGCTATTTAATACCTCACAAAGTACCTCAGCTCCCGCTACCTCCTTCACCATCAACGAGATGAGTCCATCGTCGAGGAAGATCAAATCGCAGGGCTTCACAATCTTGGGCAAATTTTCGTAGTTTACGTATAACATTTCTTTGCTGCATTTAGTCTCCAATTCTATATTCGTTGAAAGCTTAATTGTATCTCCCTGCTTGAGATCAATCACGGCCGTTTCACCGCCTGAAATCTGACCTGCAATATATATAGTAACAATATGTGTTTATTTTTGATAAATACTATATGATAATTTTGCAAATAAGTAATTTAAGTATAATTTTTTTACAGTTACAAAATATCAATAGTAGCAGTAATAAAATATTGTTCAGAGATTTTCTCATTGCGATCTATTGTTTATAATAAGTTTAAAAAAACTAATAAATTTAAAATTGGAAATATTTTAAAACAAATTTATTTTAATTTTTGTGAACAATTCGAGACTTGATGTGCATTGGAAAATTCTATTCACAGTCACAGATATCAGTATTAATTTATAGCATTTACAACTGACCTGTACGTATTTCCGGTCCCTTGGTGTCCAATGCAATGGCCACCGGCTTGTAGACTCCCATTTTCTGAGCATAGCTTTCGATGGCGTGGCGTACCGCATTTAATGTTCTACAGTGATATTCGTGTGTTCCATGCGAGAAATTCAAGCGAACCACGCGCATGCCGGCATGGATGAGATTGACCAACATTTCTGGATCTCTGCTAGCAGGTCCAATGGTACAAACTATGCCGCTGAGTGGATAAGCTAAGCCAGGAGCATTAAACTGCAATCGCGACTTGTAGTCCATTTGTGAGGCAAATGGACCGCGATCGATTTTCACTTTGGTTTTTTTCTGAGAAACTTGAGTCAATTACAATTGATTCTTTGTTCGCAACAATTGTGGTGCTTACATTTGTCTTCTTCTGCTTGGCATCTTCCGAGTAGCTGTGGGAATCTTGTTTAGCCCATGGCGTGAATGAATGAAGTGGCGCCGATCCCCGCGATGCGGAGCGCGCAATAAATGTAAGAAATAGCGAAATTTTGGCAACTTTAATTAAAAAATACTAATAATAATAAAATACCTACTAATAATAATAATTTTACGAATTTACTTGTAATTTTAATCTGAAAGCAAACTGCATTTTCAAACAAAATTGTCAACGGCAACTTGATTTTAAACATGCTTTTCGTTTCCTTTCTAAGTTAAAATATTAAATTTTAATTTTGATTGTTGATAATATAAGAAATTAATCAATTTAATTTATACATACATATATATTGTTTTTATTATTCCTTGTTACTAAGAAGAACATTATATTTAACAATGATAAATTATATCTGAGTGTACTATATACGAGAGGCTCCACGCCTGGGAGCCCATCTGTGACGCTTCGGCAGCGGTAAATTGTAGCCAATTTCAATTTCGAAGTCCATTTCCAATAATCCGTATATTTTAAAATGTTTTTTTTTTTAATAAATTAACTTGGTTAATAACAGTAATGATGCAAGCTCACAGCGCTTAAAACGCTTACAAAGTGGTGCATCGCTTAATTTCCAAACATAACGTTCAGATTTATTCGACGGTGCTGTAAATAAAGGAAGATTTTTTTTTTAATATTTAGTTGATCGATTCAGTGCAAATTTAACTTACACAATACGAATGGTGTTGGTGAAGCCGGAACCTTGCTTCCAGCCCGTCACAATGACCACAGAATCGCCGGTCTTAATGAAACCGTTCTTCTTGCCGACCTGCAGACCAAACTGGACACGCACATCGACGTCCTTCAGCCAGTCGCCAAGTGCGGGCTCTATAAAATTGGAAGATAATAAAATATTAATTATTTTTATAATAAAACATAAAAAAAAAATTGTTACTAAAAAAATTATAAATTATATTAAATACGCCACAATCGTAATCTCCGAAGAGTTCTAAGAATATTTCACATTGAAACTATGGGTCTAAAATCAATAATTAGCTGACCAGCAAAACAATGGGAGTTGTTTGACCGATCGCTCCTATATAATATAGTGAAACAAACATAATTTTACGCGTCAAAGTAAATAATAAATGAAAAATTTAATATTATTTCATAATCAGATCAAAAATAAGAGCAAAAAGATTATATTTGAAATGAAAAAAATTAAAGATAGAAGTTCATTCTTGTTTTAGTATTACTACATAATTCTTATATTTTTCTATTTTTTCAGATAATTTATTTCTATTTCAGATTTAAAATTTATTTCGAGATGAGGACTCACCCTTATAGATAAGTGGCACCAGGCCACGGTAGAGATGAGCCTGACGAGCAGTCTGTGGGAAACGTGTAACTGCGATGATGGGGCAACGTGGACGATACTTGCTGACCTGGAAGGCCGACTTGCCGCTGGTGGTGATGACCACAATGGCGGCTGCCTTGGCCTTGTTGGCCGCCTCAACGGCAGCAATGGCCACGGCATGAGAAGCATCCAATTTCGTTGCCGATGCACTGCGCACCAAATCGGCAAATAGATTGTGATGCCAGAGAGCAGCTTCAGCCTCCTTGCAGGTCTTGGCCATGGTCAGCACACACTCCAGTGGATATTCACCCTTGGCGGTTTCACCCGACAACATGACACAATCGGCGCCATCGAGCACGGCATTGGCAACATCAGAGATTTCAGCGCGTGTTGGACGTGGCTTCTTCACCATGGACTCCAACATTTGGGTGGCACAGATGACAGGTTTGCCGGCCTTGTTGCAGCGGGCAATCATGGCCTTTTGGGCCAGGAACACCTTCTCAGCGGGTATTTCAATGCCAAGATCACCACGAGCAACCATAATACCATCGCCGGCTTCAATGATCTCATCCAAATTGTGCATGCCCTGTTGGTTCTCAATCTTGGAAATAATCTTAATGTTCTTGCCCTTCTCGCCCAGGACTTTGCGAATTTCGGTGAGAGCGGAAGCGTTGCGAATAAACGATGCAAAGACCATGTCCACATCCTGTTCCACACCAAACTGCAGATCGGACTTGTCCTTCTCGGAGACAGCGGGCAAATCCACCGGCACACCGGGCAGATTGACACCCTTACGGGAGCCGAGTGCACCACCGTTCTCCACCTCGCAGGTAACCGAATCCTTGCTCACCTCGCGAACCACCAGCGAGATGAGACCATCGTCGACAAAGATACGATTGCCGGGCTTTACCACATTGACAATGTTCTCATAGTCCACATAGACAACTTCCAGGGAACCCTTTTCCAGATATTCCTTATTAGTGGACAACTTGATCTTCTCGCCCTTCTTCAGTTCAATCTCAGCGGTGCCGCTGCCACCAATCAAACCCGTACGAATCTCAGGACCCTTTGTGTCCAAGGCAATGGCAACGGGATGTTCGTATCCCAACTTCGCCGAATAGTTCTTCACAGCCTGACGGACATTGGCCACCGTCTCGGCGTGATATTCATGCGATCCATGCGAGAAGTTCATGCGTGCAATGTTCATGCCCGTGGCAATCATCTTCTCCAGCATCTCGACACTCCGGGATGCGGGGCCAATGGTGCACACAATTCCGGAGAGGCGCACATGGGGAACGGGCGAGTCGAACTGCAGGCGGCACATGTGCTCCAATTGCGAATCAGCTCCGGCTGCCATGTTTTGTGGTACTTCGTTGGGCTACGATGTTCAAATGGAAGAAGAAACCATTATGTGATTAACAATGTCCAATTAGAAACCAAAGTGAAGGCAATAATGTGATAAATAAATTCAAACATGAGTTCTCAATTTCCAAGAAGAAACAATAACATGATAAACTATATTCAAAAGCCACAGTAATTATTCTATCCAATTACTACGTTTATACGGAGCATTTCATGAATTCTTAATTAAGAATTCCGTATATTATGTTAAACAATAAAATAAAAAAGTTGAAAAAAAACATTGAATAATTTCTAAACAAAACCAAAATTGGGACGGAAAATAAAAAACCATAAATTTGAAAATTCATCTAAGAAAAAACTTCAATAAAATTTGAAAATTGTACTTCCTCATTTAAAGAAAAATTGGTTCTGTTTTTTCTGTTATAATCATCCAAAAATATTAACCATTTTAAATTTTGTTATGAAGGAGCAAGACTTCAAAAGAATTTCTACGCCGGAGAACGAAACACTCCAAATACGAAAGGGTTAACAGCCGTCCTATGTCTCTACTCAAATCGTATGTCAATGAAACTGATTATAAATTTTTATTGGAATTGTAAACAAGGTGACACACAATATTTATATGCATACATTACTTGATTCTAGAATCTAGATAATTTTTTTTTTTTTTAATTATTATTATAATGGCGTGTTGTGAATTGCGTTTCATACGTTTCATATGAAGGGGAATCGAACCCAGTTATTTTTCAAACTGTGAGGTTCTACATATGCGACAGGTCATCGATTCGAACTAGAGAGTCACGGACCTCACAAATTCTAAATAAATTTTGACAATGCTTTATTGTTTTACTGGTTCTTTATAAGAATATTTTTGGAGCATTATAGTGCAAATATCACGATTTTTAGGAAAATATTCTTAATTTTAGTGTATCCTAATTTTTAACTTCTTAAAATTTAAATACTTTTTTTCTGTAGTTTTAATTTCCTAATAATATTATTCCTAATATTGGGGGTTTCCAAATTTTTGCTCTCTAGTTTCGTTTTTCTTACTTTGTGTTCAAATATTGATATCCTTATTGTATCCCGAAACTCTCAATGGCAATTGTTTGTACATCATTTCAAGAATTGAATTCGCGATATGTGATCCGTATAAACAGTGTTAGAGTAAATAATGTGATAAACAATTTTCGATAGCCATGGTAATTATTATCGTGAATGAGGGTGGTCCATAAAATGTCACCCATTGCGGCGCTTTGTTCGTTTTATCGATAAATGCTATCAGTGAAAGTAAACAGTGGGGTAAGAGAGAGAGAGAGAGAGAGAAAGAGAGAGAGTGCGCTGCGCATAAGAGCAAAAAGAGAGCATGAAAATCGACGCGTCGTCTGTTGAGAGACTGACAGATGGAAGAAATTTTGCATTGACAATCGCGCTGCAATTGCGAAGGTCACAACATTTTGCATATGCAGCACAAATAAAAGTTGCATAATTTGGTAAAGGAAAAAAAGTAGAACCAATGAAAAACAAACACTTTTACTATTAACTGATATGGGAACAGTTAGATATACGCATATCTTTATGAATATACAACAATGTGTAGTTATGACATTGACACTGGATTCCCATTCAGATTCTGTAGCCGGAGGGAGGTTACCTTAAGTGTTGGTGCCTCATCGTAAATTGTTACGTTAACCATTTTGTGACCCGCTAAGTTGGCGCTGTATAACCCACGAAATATATATTTAGAATATTCCCCAACACGGATATGCACAAAACAGAGAGTAACGACGCGTTGTATGGCTAAAATATTTGCGTTTAAAATCCAAATGCGCTGTTTTTTACACAATGACAGAAAATGTTCGACTGTGGAAAATTTTTGGCAAAGCGCTCAGAATGTCGGTAATGCAATGAGAGCACGAACCACGAGACAACTGACTGAAAATAATAAAAGCCAACAAAAAGCCAACGAGTCACTCTCTGAGCCGAGAGAGAGAGCCAAAAAGGCTGCGGCAACAGGCTACCCCTAATAGCAAACCGAGCACAACAATGACACGAACAAGGAAAAAGTTTATACGACAAAAGAGAAAGAGATAGAGAGAGAAAAGCTTTGAAGTTATGTAGCTGACAGTGACGGTGGTGCCTAGCACAGTGCTTGCGATTAGTCAGCCGGCTACTTGAATGATTTCAATAATTACAAACATACACATACACGTACAGTGGCATCCAGCTCATTTTACCATCGCAATTTTTTCATAATTTTTTTTATCTCTTTTATTAAAACAACAAACAAGAAAATTGGGAAAAAAATACTACCTGTAAATTAAAAGTAATTATAGTTTATGGGGTTTTGTTTAAAAATCCAACCAATCGATCAAGTTTTCAATAAAATTTTCCATCCAATATTATTATTATTATTTAGCAATTTCGGATTTATTTTTAAACTTATGACCAAAATTATTCAATCAAAATTTAATCTATCAACCGTGTTTTTAAGCATTTTTTTAATTATTTGTCCCTAAAAAAAAACAATAAAAATTTATTTAAGATTTTTATTGTTAGATGAGTGGGGTAAAATAAATTGGCGCCACTGTACATGTATGAGAGCGCAAATGAATATTTTTTATTTATATAAACGTATGTGAAGTGTAAACAAAAAATTGATCGTCAGCTGTTTGGATGCCGCAACATACATTAAATATGCTTATCAGTCAAAAAAAAATTAAAAAAGCCGGCACATTAACATCGTCAGCTGACCTTGAGCATAATTAAAAATACAAAATGTTTAACACTTTTTACCCACGGAAAAAAAGTGCACGCAATGCGGGGGTGACTGACTTCTAGTTGCACGCATAAAAAGCGTGCGCAGAGGAGAATGTGGAATGGAGGACGCGGAAAAGAGCTTTTGCTCAGAGCGCTTTTTTAAATAAAACAACAACACACGATGGAAAAGTTTTACTCAAGTGAAAGTGCTTTCGTTTGGAGATTCTCAAAAAAGGCAATTGTTGGCTGCCCTTGAACCTGCTAACGAAGGACATTGTTCCAATAATTGAAAACTGCGCAACTTTTAATTGTATGCAATAAAACCGGTAATTTTCTTATCAGCATTTAATTACTCATCACGTCTTGGTGGCATTTTTTATATGTATAGGTATACACAAACATACATATGTTCATATTTAAATACATACAATGTTTGTTGTAAAAGCGATAATGCTTGAAATAATTAAACATTTGACGATTGCTGATGCATTTTCCAATGGCGTGGTTGCACACATACGCAATATACACACATAAACATATACATACACACATATGTACATACGTGTGTGTATTTTGTATTTGTATGGAATGACTTCTATTTCACCTTTACATATTCTTTACCCGCGAATTAAGCGGCAACACAAATGTACCTCAATATGCATGTGTGTGTGTATGTGTTTGTATACTGATCACTTTATTCTTCACATTACGATTAATTTGTTTGCATCATCATCAACAAACCTTAATATGAAAAAATACCACAACCGGCAATTTAGTAATTTTAACAATTTGCCGCTTTCACAGTTACGTTATGAAATCAAGGCCACATACAAATCTTGGTAAATTTATCATTATGACTATTTCAATACTTATGTATGTTAGTTACCTTTTTGTGTATATTAAAAGTAACGAATACGTATAGCGGTTTATTGCCTGTTTTGGAATTAAGTTTGTTTTAAATGCACAGGCTGAAATACGCAAGTCCGAACTGTGGGCGATCTGTTTTGCGACTAAGAACTTTTATGAAAGCTTTCTTAGTTGATTCATCGGAGATAAGCTTTGAAGTAAATATTGGTTATCGATATTTGGTATTGTGGCGGCAATTTGCAAATATCGATATCATATCTGCAGTGTGCCGATTTAGGCCAAAAACCGCTAAATGATAAAAAAAAAAAATATCCTACACCTTTTGGGAAATGTATAAATTATCATATTTAACAAGATTATTAGTCAACAGTTGGCACAATTGTAAAAATTAATAACGTTCATTCAAGTCAGTTATAATACACAAAACGATGTTTAAGGCATACAAATAACAAATTTAATTTTTTAAATTCATCGATTCGTTAATCAACATATAATTATAATAAAAAGAAGAATGTACATATTTAGTTCGCATTGTGCTTAAAAATATTTAACTACAATTAACATTTTGTTATGTTGGTCAATTTATTTTATTAATTTTAAGATTGAATAAACAACATAAAACAAGAATATTGAAAATTGTCACTGCATATGTATAAAAATACTTAGCTTAATCTGGTTTCTTTATACCATTAAGTTTTACACTTAAGTGTTATTGGATAATCAACATACAAGAATGTTTAAAGCACGCACGGCGTATAAAAATACAAAACTTATTCTGTTCGATTTTGTTATTTCAAGATACAATTTACAACATTTTGTTAAGTTCGTCAATTAAAGTTTTAGACTTGATAAAGGCTATATCCTGTAAATAGTTAACACTGTCAACATGAAGACGGCTGTTCATTTGCAACTTCTCCTTCAAAAAATCAATTTGTCGCTTCGTTGGCCGGTGTGGAAAACCTACACATATGAATAAATGTAAATAATTATAATATAAATAGAATTGCTAATATCACCTTCAAGTATGCAAACATTTGTGTGACAGGGCACTGTCAAATCTTCTGGATAACGGCGAATATCCTGCTCGGTTATAGTTGCTTCATTGGTAAACTCAAGGTATATAACAGTGTAAAGATTTTCCTTTATTCCTTTCACCTTGGCGCGGTACCAAGAATTTTCGTATTTAGCTATTACGTACTCCTTGAGGCTTGTTGATAAAGTAAAATGGAAAAATATATTAGTTTATAAATTATAATAATAAAAACTTTAAAATAAAAATTAAACTACTTACATCGGTTTGTAGGGCTGTAAGTCCTTAAATTCCGACAGATAAATATAAAGTTTTGATAAATCATTTGCATTTATGCTATCAAAGGCGCCAAAGATTCCTCGCGAAACATCCGCATTATCCACAATAATAACATTAAATCCTTCCTTGTTGGTAGTGCTAAATCGTCGCATTTCAAATGGCTGTCATAATTAAAAAAATAATAATTCAAGTAATTTGATATAAATAGTAATTTTACATACAGGTTTTAACAAAGGTTCAAGATTTGGTTTGACCAAATCAATTGCAGGATTAACTTTCTGTGTTCCTACGTATGGCGTTGCTGGATTTATAGTTACTGAATTTTCCCGACAATCCTTTAGTAACCCTTTTCCTTGAAGTTCAATTACATTTTCCTTGCATTTTTCATAAGCAATTGGTATCGAATAATTTTCTTGATATGCCTGTAGAATTTTTTTCTCTTCAGTATTCAGCAGAAGATTATGCAATTCATTTGCATTTGCTTTGAATTTCTCATTAATTGTATTCGCATCCAATTGGTTTTCCTGTGAACTATGATTTTTTGTTAGACCCTTCTCTTGATATTCTCTTAGTATTTTTTTCTCTTCAGTATTCAGCTCAACGGTTTGCAAAGCATTTAAGTTTTCTGTGGACTTTACATCAGCAATTGGTTTCGAATCTAATTTAATTTCCTGTGAATTATGATCCCTTTTAGGACTTTGATCAGTACTAACGCCTTTTACTTGGTAATCGCTTAAAAAAAGTGCTGCATCCTTATTGTAAACTTGCTGATTAACATCTCTTTTTTGATTCTGATCATAATTAATGTGTGGTACTTTGTAATTGCTTAAAGAAAGTGCTGCATCTGCTGCAACTTGTTTTTGAATATTTTCCATTATCTGACTTTTCTTTATTGGAATTTCTAATGCATCCGCATTCTTATTAAAAACTTGCTGATTATCATCTCTTTTAGGACTCTGATCAACTGAAGTTCCTTGTGCTTTGTAATTGATTAAGGAGAGTGCTGCATCTGCTGCAGCTTGCTTTTGAATATTTTCCATTATTTGACTTTTCTTTATTGGAACTTCTAAGGCATCCACACCATTATTGTCCATTTTGACAGGATCTGGCATTGCTTTAATTGATTGTGAAATTTTCATGCTGATTTCTGTAATGTTTTCAGCCTGCTTTTGATTAGATTTGATAGACATCTGACTTTTTTCGATTGGCGTTTTTGATGCATCCGTTTCCTTTTTGCTAACAAGTTGTTGCTCACCTTTTTTAGCAGGCTCTGAATTATTTTTATCAACTAAAGGGTTTTTGCCAAAAATTTCCATGTTTGAACAGAATTCACAAATCATTGCGTTTAAGGATTTTTTTGACTCCACATGCTGCAATTCCACATGTCCGTTTTTACTATACGTTGCAATGAATTTGTCGCTCTCAAACTGCTTGAGAAACTCAAAGACATGGTCATTTAACATAAAGTTGGGTACATCCTTAAGTTGCACCTGCGAGCTGCAAAAAGGCAGCTCTAAAAGCTCTTTACTGATTTCGCGTAATTCAATCTTTTTATCAACTTTTATAATGCCCTCATCCACCAAGAAAAGTCGTGGTGAAACAACCTTTTTACCAACTGCTTTGACACGATAGAACCGTCCATTATATTTGAGTAGTGCATATTCACAGGGTTTAATGTAGCTTTTCTTTAGTAGCTTATCGCCCATCAAATTCACCTAGGAGCAATTGAAATATTAAATAGTATTAAAAATAGGGAATCAAACAAAAACAAATATAAGTACGTTCCGAAATAAGGTTCTACTTCAGTTTTCTTCATTTGGTTCCGGTATCAGTACCAGTACGTAACGGTACAACAAATCAATTTTGAAACATTTTAAAATTTTAAGATGTCGTTTTATAAAAAAATATGTCTTCGAAATTAACAGAGCTACTGCAAAAAAAAATTTTTTTAACGATTTAAAAAATATTTGAATGCGAAATATATTTAGAAGCCAAATCATGATCAAAATGACATTCCGCTTGAAAATCGGTTTAGTTTTTAGCATGTTATGACAGTTTAAATTTGGTCAGACTGCGGATTTAGCCACTTTACAAGTCCAAATATTCGTTCAGTTTCACATGACTTTTTACAAAAAAATGAAAGGTCACAGAATTAAGTTTAAAGTGTTGTTTTATACTAATTACGATATAAGGAGTTGATTAAAACTGAAAACTTGAGATTTAAGATTTTGAATTTTCGAAATTTCAAAGGGGGGACCCTTACCATCGAAATCGAATCTTGGTCGAAAATAATTAATTTTTTTAAATGAACAAAATTTGAATGCAGAATGAATTTAGAGGCCAAATTATGATCAAAATGACATTCCGTTTGAAAATCGGTTCAGTTTCGATCAAGCTATGACAGTTGGAAGTTGGACAACTCCTTGACCTAGCAACTTTAACACAACCGTACCGGTACAAACGTTTCGGTATTCGGTTCTTGACAGAGAAGTATAATTCCATTACGGTTTCAGTTCCGGTACTAAAAATGATACGGTTAGTTTCGGTTAACGGTTCCGGTACCGGTACCACATGTATATCGGTGTTGTTAACTTTCGTTTTTATCTCGCATTTTAACTTTTAAAAAGCCAGATTTAGAGGATTTAAGCTGTTGTGGCAGCACTGATATATAAAATGTTATAGCGCACACTAAACAAACCTTCTCGCAGATTTCAAAATATGCTTTCTCAGCAGATTCGCTGGCGTCGCGTATAAAACAACGATTCGCTGAAATCATTTCTGTAATATAAACAATGCAACTGCTTGATGGCGCGACTGCAACAGCCGGACGAATATTTGTCAACTCAGCTTTTTTCAGAGTCCCATTGGCGTTGAAATTGTTCTTGTTGTTTGTCGGCTTAGCGGATGTAATAATTTCCACTATATCATTTGCATTGTTTATTTTCTTATCGCATTCCTTTTGCTGCACATTCGTGGAGAGTGGGGCGGGGCTCGGCGTCATACGAGCAGATTCCGATGATATTTTTTTACGTGTTTCGACTTTCAGCTCCGGCTTAACTATATCATTGATCCCTATTTCCGGGAGCTTTTCTGGATTTCCGGATGAGAGTTCAGCAACTGTAAAAACGGAGCACGCCATGGGATGCACCAGAGAAGGAATACAAAAGCAAATATATCGATGCCGCTGCCAATCCTTCAGCTGGCATTCTTTTGAGCAGTAAAAATCTCCGCATCGATGGCAAACGAGATTTGTTTTAGCTGTGCAAAACAAGCAGAATCCACTTGGTAGCACTTTTAAAGTCTGAGCACTATCCATATTTTTTAAAGCTATGCGCAGTATTCAAAAACTCGACTGACGTATTTCAAAATTTACACAATTTGTTGTGAGCTAGAGATGGCGATACCGCACCTAAAATATTTATCGATATTTTTCTAAGCAAGCTTTGCAATTATTTGCAACAATGGTATTTTTCATTTTAATATCGATAACTGTAACACTTAAAATGGTATTCCCCGTTTCGAACTTTAATTAATCACAAAGCATACAGAGAACAGAGCAACATATATATTTAAATATTTAAAAATAATGTTTCCGACATTCTACAGTCTATTTTGGAATAATGAAAGTTTATAATGGTATATTTTCCTATCGCAAAACTGACCTATTTAATTGTGAGACAGATAAGTAAGCCCATTACCAAGTTTATCAAGAGAAAAGCAGCATCTAATGAAATTTTTCGAACATACGTCGTCTGTCCGCCAGCACAAAGTAAGTAGGAATAACCCTGATAAGGTTATGATTAATTTCGAATTCTTAGTCTTCCATTGGATTGGTGTTAGATCTAAAATGCTAATTCTAGGTCTAGGCCAACCAAAATTTGTGCCGCCATTAAACAATGCCATGGCTATTGAAACAGGAAGTAATATTCTCGGCGAACTAACCATATTAACAATTGGAATAAGTCTGATTATACTTGAATTTACACGGTAAGTTAAGGGGAGCATAGAGATTGGTAATTAATATACGTTTTTTAGTCAGGCACGAAATGATATGAAAAAACACGATCAACATAGAGCACAGAGAAAGAACATGGAAAATGAGATAGATATTTTAAAAGACCGCATAAATCGACAGATTAATGAAATGAAAAATCTTAAAGTCAAGCTTACCGAATTAGGTGTTAGTCTTGAAATCGAAAACGTGCCTAAGAAGTGCTGATAAATACATTTGATTACCTGTAATGAGTCAAATACGTGTATGCTTCTCTGTCAATTACGATTAGAAAATTGTTTATAAATTTCTGTTAGAAAAAAATGGTTCTCGGGGCCTTTCCTCTCGGAAAAATTATTATTTTGGGTATTAAGCATATTATCGGACCCGTTAGCTTTGGCTTCAAGACCATTGCGAAACATAATCCATTATTTCGAAAATGCCTGTGCGCACCAGCTGGACAATTTATTTATTGGACTGAAGTGAGATGTAAAATGCACATGTTAAATCTTCCTCAGCCCAAAAAAGTTCCTAGGCTACGTGAAAATATGGCCACCGACTTGGGTGCCAATATAATTGGAGAACTTTTTGTACTGACCATCGGAACAGCTCTGATTTACTACGAAGTTTCAGCGTAAGTTTCACAGGAACAATATATTCAAAATATACAAATTTCGTTTTAAAGACAAGCGCTAAAGAATAAAAAAAAGCATTATTCACACGAACAAAGCAGACTTGAGCTGGAAAGGAAAATATCTACGATGCGTAATCTTCTTGATTGGCAGGACGAACAATTAAAAAAAATGCGCTCGATATTATTTGATTATAGCAGTACTGATTAGTGAGGTAAAATATTAACTTCTTGCAGTGTAAGAACATACTATTGTTATACATCAGCCCTAATATCTCTGGTTGTTTATGCAGAGATTTTTGTAATATAAATAGAGTGAATTCAATGGTTTTTGGAGTTTCTGCAACATTTAATAAAGTGCGTTTTAATCGATTGATTACAGTAGAATCACTGATTAGTGCAAAAACACATCTCTAACAAAAAAAAAAAAAACAACAGCTGTTCTATGTTATGCGTCAGCCCTGGTTACTCTGGTTATTTTTCATGCTGAGATTTTGTAATATAAAAGGAGTGTAAGCAATGGTTATTGGAGTATTTCCAGCCGCCAAACTTGGCGTGTTGGCCATTAAACAAATTAGCAAACCCATTGCGAATGTGTTAAAGTCAAATGCAAAGTCAAGTCCATTCTTTAGAAAATACATATGCATGCCGCCGGCTCAGTGTAAGACAAAAGAAATTCCAAATCAAAATTCGTACAACTTTTAACGTTCGTTTACAGTTTACAATTGGGTGGAGGTGAAGACCAAGATGTGGGCATTAAATCTTGGTCGTCCCGTCACGGTGCCACCCCTAAACGAAGCAATGGCCATTGAGTTGGGCGCCAATCTGCTGGGCGAATTCATTATCTTTGCCATTGGTGCTGGACTCTTGATATTCGAGTATTCCCGCCAAGTAATGAAGGAGAACAAAAAGAATGAGGCCTTCCAAATGGAAAAGATGCAACTAACCAACACGTTGACGGAAATCAACTTTCGACTGGAGCGGCAGGACGCACAAATACGTGAAATGACGCGGGTTTTAGCGGATCTAGGTGCGGTACTATTAATACTTTTATTTTTAGCCCAGTACCCAAAGCGTGCATAGAACACTTTGTTTGTGATCAAGGTCTGTCCGTTTAAATGAACAGTTTAATCGCGGAGACTTCAAGAGTTAAAGCAACTAAATTTAGTGATGATATAACTAGAGAAATTTTCAAATTATTTCCCTAAAACGTTTGATAAAAATTTCGACGCGATCGCTTGATAAAAAAGAAAAATAATACAGATATTTAAATGCAGATTCAATGGCAAACAATTGTTCAAATTACAATTTTTTATACTACTTTTTATTGATTCATTTTTTTCTGTACGTGTATATCGGTTTCATTTCGGTTCACAAACTAAGTTATAATGTTTAAAAAAAAATCGTTAAACTGCAAACAAAAACTCTTAGAATTTTAAAAAGATCTAGCTTTTATGATCAATATTCAAATTTAAAATCAAAATCAGTTTGAAAAGCTATAATAACACCTTAAAAACATAAATGAACTTAATGCTTAATTGGTTTTATACAGGGGTGCAACAGAAATCGAGGCTAACCGAAAATCTCTGAAAAATGTATGGAGTTTTTATGGTATATTTTCGGTTGGTTTCGCTTTTTGTGGCCCCCCTATATATTTTTTATTTACGTATTTTATTAAACCATCAAACAGTCGTTTAATTCGACTATAGCTTACTTCTTTTAAGATATTCACACAGCTCTAACTGAACTTAAATAAAATTTTTTTTTAGATTCGCGCAACATCTTCACGTGGCATAAGGATCCTCTGCCGGAGTATGTTCCCTTCGATCCCGACACGCCAGATCAGAGCGCCTCCGCCAGAAATCCAAAGACCTATAAGGGATTCTATGATCCCACAGGCGGCATGGCATTCCGTGCCCTCAACTTTCTGCAAACTCAAATCTTCATCGATGGTCGCGATCGAAAGCAAGATCGCGTGGATGTTGAAGTGCCTGTGGAGCTGGAGAGATCACACGTTGAGGCTGTAACTAAAGTGGAGATTGCAAATTAAATTGTCACTGCTTGATTTGAACAAAACATAGATAGGTCTAAAGTCAACAAGTGTATATATAACATGTACATTGTAACTGTATTTATTAATTTTTATTGTTACCGAAGACAACTAAAAAGAAAGAAGAGATGCAAACATTTGGTACTTAAAACAATTGTGGATGTAGATAATGTTGATGATGATGATCAGTCAAACTTTCATCCGTGATGCACGAAGGATTGCAGCTGGTGCAACTCCTCGCCTGTGGGTGTTATCTCCTCCAGATAGTCGTAAAATGAATTACAAATGTTATAAAGACTACGTCGCACTGCACAGCGCAGATAATTGAAGCTAATGTTGTTTGCCTTCAAGTTGATCATGGTGTTGCTCAACTTGTCCAATTCGCACTTCAGGCGATGCAGGGACTTGATAATGGCAGGCAGATCATCTTGTACCACACCATAGCGATCCTCCTTGAGCGAGGCAACACAAATCTCGGCCAGCGCTTGGGTTAGCCATACAACTGGCAATGAATTCTCCAGCATGAACATTGTCTTGGCTCCCTCCGGCTCGACAAAGAGATAGATGATGCCAGGAATACGTCGCAGCATCCGCTGCAGTGACTCTTCCAGCTGAATGGAAATGCGCTCGCACCAGTTGGGCACGTGCCGTGGTTTTGTATCCCACTGCTGGACATGATCTTCACTCGGCGGAGGAGCAACAGCTGAACGGATGCCATATAATTGATTGTACTGACGGAGCAGCAGCTTTTCAGCCAACAGTGGACCATTAATATCGCTGCTCTGTTCGCTGCCCTTCATCTGACTGATCTGTCGCATGGAGTCGGTGAGGTCGTCAGTGAAACTGCCAATAATACTGAGAGATTGGTCACATAGTTCACGCCAGTTTGCTGGTCGATTGCCAGGTTCTGTCAATTGGAAGATTTCCAAGCGAACGGTAGAATCCTTACGCTTTGATTCGTTGTAAATGAAATGTGCGGCCAAGGATTGCACGACGTGCACATTAAAGAGTCCCAGAGCGGAGACCACTGTGACTTGCTTTTCACTGGCCAGCGAGACACGATTGCGGGACACAACCAAAGGCAAATCCTCGGACAACAGCATGGCAAAAAAGCAACGCATTAGATGCATATTGCTCAGTATCTGAGTGGTGAGCATCCATGCATAGAACAGCAAACGCACATTGCTGGCCATCTCAACAAGGCCCACCAAACGATCGTCCGCCTCCACGCCAAGCA
This sequence comes from Drosophila innubila, assembly GCF_004354385.1. NCBI lineage: Eukaryota > Metazoa > Arthropoda > Insecta > Diptera > Drosophilidae > Drosophila > Drosophila innubila. The sequence continues at coordinate 19,037,711 of NW_022995380.1, read as the reverse complement.
GATGACTTAGCCTGTACTTCAGCAGAGATCCACACACGGCAAATAGAATCGAGTAACTCAACGTGGGAAGCAATGAGCTGAAAGGCGCCTTTCGGAGCGTGGCATACAACAACTCACGCAGCTTCTCCGTGCGCGATTGCTCCAGGATGGCATAGTCAATGGACACCTGGTGTCGCATGTGCACGGAGACAAAGTAGTAGCAGCCGGCCACAATGCCCATGCCCAGCAGAAAGAGGTGGTAGGAACTCAGACAATCCTGGCCATAACAACGATACAGTAAATGTCTGTTGATTAAATTAGTTGTAGAGATTACGACTTGATAACTGAATACACTTACCGGTAGTCGCTATGCAGATATCCAGTGTACAGCCAGGCTGTTAAATAGCCAACCAATAAATGAGCGCCAAGGAACAACAATTTCCGGGGTCCATTGTAGAGCATCCAACGATAGCGTGTGCTGCAATAACGACGCTCGGCGAGATGTTGCTGGGAGAGCGTCACTCCATAGAGCACAACGGCGCCTATGAGCGGTATGCTGGCAAACCACGTGTAAAAGCTGCACAGCAGCCTCAATGTACCCGCCACCCAATGCACCGGATGCATCAACTCAAAGTTAACAAACAGCAAAAATACGATCAGCAGTAGAAATTGAACGAGCACGCTGAGAAGCACAGCGCGCAGACAGCGGCTGAACAACATCAGTTTACAGCTTAACACGGTCGTGCTGGACATTGCGACGGCCTCTCAGTTTATTTAATTTTTAACCCACTATAAAAAGCTGCACACTTTTCTAAATTATTGTAGGTTTAAAACGAATTTTGCACATTTGCGACAAAGTTGCCGGTTGCGCTGCGCGGTTATTATTCTAGTTCAGGGTTGCAATAGCGACGCTTATTGCGGTTTGTCATCGATATCGATTTATGGCAACGGATATAAATCGACTGTTAAAATGAATCACTTATTTACTGAAATACAATTCTTTCAATTATTTAATTTTTTATTCATATAATGCTATACAATAAAAATCGCTATTGTAATTTTCATGCACTCGACAACAAACGTAACAGTCAAGTAGAATACGTAACGTAACGTTAACCAAACAACGTAAGGTGAAATTTATATCGATAGTAGGTGCAGGGAAGAATTAGATTATAATCGACGATGATATATCGATGTGCGTTCATGTCACGATGTCTTTCACATCCCTAGTTTCTACTAGTGAATGGAATTTGGGCAGTCGAAAAATTCCAAAAACAAATGCGCGGATACACATAAGTGTAATAATTAGCATAAATTCGATTCGTAAGTGTTTTTATAAAAAGCACAGCTAATGCTTTGTGTTATCAAAGCATTTGGCACTTCAAGGTGAACCCACAAAATAAAATCCATAGTTTTTGAGTAAATAATTCGTGTGCGCGTACGAGAGTCGAGTGTCGACTGTCGAATCGTCGTTCGTTGTGTTCGGCTGTCGAATGTTGCGTGTTGTGTGTATGAATAAAAAGCTAACGAATGAAATCGCAATTAATTCTTATTTAATTGCTGTTTGAGAGCTGTGTGCATAATATAGTTAAATAAACCCGATTTCAATGCTGTGCATTCATTGTTAATTACATGCAATCAGATGTATATTTGTGTATGAATATGTTGTAAGTGCAGCAGCTGCCAAAAATAAATAAAAAAAGCGCATGTGAAATGCAGATAAGCATTTGAGGTCACTCTACGTGTCTTGTAATTGCGTGTGTGCGTGTGTGTGTGTTTGCTTATTCGCCTTGTTGTATTCTCATTATGATCATTAGAGCAGAACCCGAGGGCAGGTGGTGTCCACACATGAGCAGACAGACAGTCAGTCAGTCGTACGCATTAATTATATACATATACGACATATGTGTACATATATAAAAACATACGTATTTTTACATACACAGCATTGCTATGCAGGCATATATATAAATATAACTACAGCTGGTCAAGAAAGTGTTTTAACAAAAGAAAAAGTTTACACAATTTCGCTTGTAAAAAACATGTATTTATTATTATTATTCTTGTTTTTGAATGTTTATTTCGTCAAAGTACTGTCTTGATTAACTGTTGGTACATGCTTTCTTTTAAAAAGTGACAATAAAACAACAACAACAACAAGAATCGTGTCTGGCAAATTGTTTCTGCTTTACGCGCATAATTTTTAAGCACAACTAATTTTTCTCATAACAAAAAAACATTAGTTCGTTCTCTTCTCTCCTTCTCTCTCTCTGCTCTGCTCTAAAACGATATTCCCCCACTCGCTCCCCCTTCTATTTATTAGTCGTTGTCTTCTGCTTCATGCTCCATTCACCTACTTTTACGCCTTGCGCGCTCTCTTCGCTCACTGTTTCTGTCTCTCTTACTCTGCCAGCAGGCACGTTCGTTTTCTGAATTCCAAATGAAGTCATGAGTAGCAGATTGTATAAAAAGCAGCAACAACAACAAGAGAAGCAACAGCAAAACAACAATACAACAAAAATCGTTGTCGCGTTATTACAACAAGAAAAGCTGTAAAGAAAAAGTGAAATTAAGTGCTTAAAAACGCGCAACAGCAGAAGAAGAAGCAGCAGAAATATGACATGGTCGCGTCTCGTTTATAAAATAACTCAAATTAATTGAATATGTTGGCAAATGAGCAAAACAAAAATTACGTTAAAAGGTGAGCAACAACAGCAGCAGACGACAAAAAACAAAGGCATGTCGAGCAGTGTAATTGTATGTGTGCATGCACACATACATACACACATATTGTGCATACATGCATAAATATGGTCACCTTTACCACATACGTATATGTATACAGTTAGTCAAGAAAGTGTTTTGAAAAATTCAAAAATATAACATTTTTTTTTTTTAAATAAATGTTTATTTTTTTATGGATATTGTTTTTAAGTTTTATTTTATTTATTTTGGCTATGGTTATTTATTGCATTTACCTACTTTCAAAAATTAAAAAAAAAAATATAATTTGTACTTTGTGAAAACATTTTCTTGACTAACTGTATGAGCGCGCAGTGACCGCAACGCAAGTCACATTGCATACATACATATGACATCTGCGTAATATACATATACATTCACAAAAAAAATGTTTTGTTTTATTTTGCTCAGATTATAAGTTAATAAAAATAAATATATACATAATTGGGTTTCACCATGAATTAAAACGGTAATCGAAACCGTAAACTTTAACCGGTATTAACCGATTGCAATAAATAGTCTTAACTGAAACCCTAACCAATCTGAAAACCCGAAATTATTTAAGTCGAAATGACCGATTAGTAACCGATTCAAGTATAACGGTTAGTTTTGGTTTAATCAAGCAATAAATTTAATAAATTGGCATACTGTATGTAAAGTGACTGCACTCCCCCTCTTTTTATACAGCAAGTAATGTTTGTATTGTTTCTGTGCATATTAATTCAAGCCCACAAATCGAGCACAAATTAAACGGCTGCTGTTATTAACATGGCTGCCGCATCCGCTGGCCAACAGCTGCAACAGCAACAACACCAGCAGCAGCAGCACAAATTGAATATTGTTGGCAACGCGGAGACAGTTGCTGGCGTGCTTCAGGCCAACGAGTTGCAGCACCAACAACAACTCAACATGTACAAGCAGCAGCAGCATCAGCAAATGTTGCAGCAACAACAGCAGCAGCAGCAGCAACAATTCTACCAACAACAGCAGCAAACGAAATTTGTATCGCGGGTCGTTACAAATGCCGCAATGCAACCGCAACAACAACAACAACAACAACAACAGCAACAGCAACAACAACAAATCTTACCAGCTGGTTTGGTAAATGGTAGCTCCAACATGATGCAAGTTGCAAATGTTGCTGTGCAACAGCAACAACAACAGCAACAGAGTCAACACATTTTTGTATGTCCAGCCATAAGTCCGCAACTTCAACAGCAACAACAACAACAATTGCAGCAGCAGCAGCAACAACAAATCAAACAGCGTCCGGCCCAAATGAAATTGCCAGCTAAATCGGTGGCATCAACAACTGTTGCTGCGAGCACGCATTGTATGCCAGCAACAATTGCATCGCGTCAAATGAGTCAGAACAATCAGCAACAACAACCACAACATCAACATCCAAATCAGCAGCAGCAGCAGCAACAGCAACAAATCTATGCTAAGAATGCTGTCAAAACGACCAATAACAATGCAAATCTGGCTCCTGGCTGGCGTCGTCTTACCCACAACAATGAAGTGGCCTATATCAGGTAAGTCGCTGTTTCTATCTCTAGTAAAAATAAGAAGTAATTTTTTATTATATCATAATAAGTGAGATAAATCCAATCTGTGACTCAAATTTAAATTTGAAATATCAAACTCAAATAAAAAGAATCGAGTTGTCGATCCATAGACAAAAAATAAATCAAGTTACAAATATCGAGTTTTGACAAATCATTTTTATTTCTGTAAAATTGTGTCAATGTACGAAAAAAATGGAAAGTGTGTGAAAAAATTGAATTTTTCAATTTTGATGCAGAATCAAAAGCTTTTGAAAAGTGTCAAAGGGATAGAATAAAGTAAAACCAAATTAAAAAAAACTTTAATCTCTGTACTGTCACTGAGCACGAAGCAATGCATATTGGAAGCCATAGAAATGCGTTCTGGCCCAAACAGGAAATGCTTGTTAAGAAGGCTAAATCACAAAATAGGGTATAAAATGAACAAGTTAAGAGGGTGGAGTGTTGACTTCTTGGTTAACTGATTGCATATAAAAGTCACGTCTCTAAACTGAAATCTTTATGTCAGATTCATTCACATTTTTATTCCCTGTATTGGACTTTAACAGACACATGCAGCAACATTGAACAACAACAACAACATTATGTAAACAACATAAAGTCGAGTGTCTGGCATTATTGCTGTGTAGTTAAGCATTGTCTCTTTCTCTCTTTCCCCTCTTCTCTCTGCTCTTGTGTACGCAACGAGTACTCGTATTTACCTCGGCATTATCTGCGAGTTATCATCAAGTCGACATAATTACAAACACAAATACAATATTTACACAAATATGTCGAAAGCGAGTACTTTGCTTTGTTGCCTCTGCTGCTGTTGTTGCTGATGTTGCTGCTACTAAGCGGATCACTAACCAAGCTGTCATACCTCTACCTATCCTCAATATTACCATAATAAACCATTCCATATAATTATTATTTATTTGACTTTCACTAAAAATCACTAAATAAATGTTATATTCGGACTGAAACTGAGGGAAATTTTACATTCAATTCTGTGTTCTATTTTCTGTTGTAATTGCTAAAGCAAGTCACTGTATTCATGGTAATGCTATTTCAATGTTTAATTTAATTTTTCCTTAATTTATGCCATCTGAATGATTTTTTTTTATTATTATTTAGGATTCCTAGTTCCTTCTTCCTTTACACTCGAACCTTAATTTGGTTAAATTATATTTTAAAATTAGCATTTTCGTCTGTGTTTTTGAAAGTATTTAAAAATATTCGGAATTTGTAGATTTACTGATGGTTATCCCATTAGTATGTATTACTAATTTATGTGTCAATACGACAAACTTGCACATTTGCAATCTCAATTTAATTAGTTTTAAATTGTTTCAGTTTATTGTTTGTTCACCCATAGCAGCTGCTGTTGCACGTTGCATGTTGCAACTCAGCTTAGTTCAGTTTCGTTTGTGGTCTCTGTCTCTATCAATGTTATGCGTCTGTTTCCCCCTATTTACATTTTTGAGCTTTCGTTCAGTTTAAAATGATAAGCTGCAATTGCAAGGGTAAAGTCTGGAACTTGGAAACGGGGGGGATAATTGCCGAGGGTAGGGGAATGATAATGAATACAAATTTTTGTGTTTGTTTAGCTGCAATGTTCATGTTGTTGACCATCTCCTGCAGTTGCGCAGTTTTGCTTTGGCTATTTCTTGGAAAGAATTTTGCAATCTAGTTGTCTGCATTGAAAACAACGACAGGCTTGAAGATAGAGAGAAAGGGGGAAAAAGGGGAGCTTAGGTAAATCAATAATTGTTGCGTAAGCATTTGGAAAATTGTTGTTGTTGAGTGCGCGACGTGACTTCAAAAGAGGATTGACACAACTGTGACACACTGTGCTCACGTTTCCAGGTCACTAAACGATGACCGCCCACTGTGCAGAATGTCAAATGGCACAAAAAGTACATAAATCATAAATTAGAAGCAGCAGCAGCAGCAGCTGTAAAATGGAGGCGACTCAAAGCCGTCTACTTCTAAAGACCTGGCCAAAAGAATGCGGAATAGTTTTGGCACAGTTTGACAGTCGAAACAGTCAAAGAGGCCCAACAGTTTTTCAATTTTCTTTACATGCGAGACAGGCAGAGGCCTTGTCTGTCTGTCTGTCTGTCTGTCATGAATGCCATGTGTGTTTGTGTGTTGTGCCTTCTTGCAACGCGTAGGTTGCATCAGCAGGCGGCGTCTCGTCTACGTCACGTCTATGTCTTCGTCTACCACCTACAGTCTTAGATGCCGTACAACTTATTGACCTGTGCAATGTGTTTACTTTGTGAACTTTTTGAGACTTACAGTATGTCAAGTAATTGTTTTGAAAAAGTAAAAAAAAATTCACATATATAATTTTGCAAAAAAAAAACTTGCTATTTTCGACTTGAAATTTTGCTTTGTAAAAGTTCTGACCAACTTTAAACTTTCATTGCTTTGTTAAGGCTTAACCGATTTTGATTCGTAATATCATTTTCATCATGGATTGGAACCGGAACAGATAAGTGTTTGGGTTTGATTTTCTGATTTTAATTCGTTAGCACGGAGACTGAGTTAAGTTCTTGGTCTTTTGGCCAGTTGGCACTCGTATTATTAGCGCACTTTGTGTAAATAAAATATTTAATGAGCCGTCGGTCTCACTATGGTCGTTATCGTGGACCCTTAAGTCAACTGACCACGTCAGCTGCATACAAATTAAGCCATAGGAGTTTTCTTCAACCGCACCTCCCCCTTTCTGTTGAATCTGCTCTCCATTGCTCGCTCAATTGACTTGCCATCAACTCGATACACGTATTGAGCTTACGTTACGGCCACACATAAACACGTAGGCCTCGCAAAGCAGTAATAAGAAAATAAACTAGTTGAAAAGGCTACAGTCAGGAGAACCCGACTGTGATGGACTCTGTAGCTAAGCTTCAAAATCGAGAAATTAAAATTTGAAAAAAAAATATAAGTCAAAATGTTGTTGACGCGGATCAAAAAAATATATGCTTTACGTTTATGAATTTTAAATGCAAATTAAATTTAAATATATTACTATATAATTTGATTATAGGGTAGCCATGCCATTTTCTGCCTGTTACAAATGTAAAATTTAATTTTTTTTATTAACTTAATAGATGCCGTGTACTTTTGAATAACAGGGCCTAAATTGAAAATAATAAAGCAAACCAGTTTGAAGTTAGCTTAGCTTTCTGCGCAGCCCATTGATGAGAACTGACTGAGGGCTGTGTGAGGCTGTAAGCTACATTTGTGGCCATGGACCCAGCGTAGTCTGCAGTCGATACAAAGAGGCTACTCAATTGACAATTCTCGCATACCCGTTTAACCCGTAACACGATGGTTGTGTTGTTGTTGTCGCTCAATTATGTATATTGTCATCTCTGTTTGCAGTTGATGCTGCCCTCGTTTGCTGTTGTTTCATTTAGTGCCCTTGCCGCTTTCACACTTAATGCATTATTCAGATTTCCCACACGATATGATCAGACTTGCCTCTTTTCCATTCATGTCCTCGTCCTGATTTTCGTTCTCGCACTCTGGCAAAGCTTTAGCAATTCAACAATTCAGACACAAAAGTCCTGACTCTGGCCTGAAGTCTCAAGCCTCAAGTACTTTTTCTGCTTCTTCTCTTCAGTGACGACGTTCTCATCATCATCATCGTCATCAGCGCCCTTGATTCTTTCAACATGCTCGCACTTTATAATTAATAAGCAAAACCAGCGATTTTTTTTTGCTTTCATTTTTAACATACACACATATTTTGAACCCTAGCGATTTTTATGCGCAACAACCAAGCGAGTAAAACCTTTCAACATTTGCGTTCATGCGTGGCCCTAACTCGTTACCCTCCCCTCGCTACTTGAAAAGGGCTCGACGTTGAGCGTTGAACCAAAAAACTGGATTCTCTGGATTCGTTTTTTGCTTTTTAACATATTTTAACACGCAAATTTAAATCAATTTTTTTGATGTCGTCTTTTCATAAAATTCATTGTTGTAATTTTGCCAAACTTGCCCATAATTTATTTAGTATGTATGCAATAGTATGAAAGACAAAATTCAATAGACTAAGAATCAGTTAGGAAGCCAATAAATTACTTGATATCAAAAAAGAGTCGTGCTAGAAAATAAATTATATTAAACTATGAATATAATAATTACAGAACTTGTAAATTTATCTTAAATTTATTTCATTATTTTCCTGACTGGATTAGCTATTTAATAATATTTAAAAATCTCATAGAATTTTTCATAAGTATTTATTCTTTATGATAATTTATAAACAATATGGTAAATTATAGTCAACAAGAAAATATATATTTATATACTAAATTAGGTGACAAAACTATTTAAAACAAATTTCGTTTTAATGACAGATTTAAAAATGTATTTAAAATTTTAATCTTCCAATCATTGAGCGAATTTCAATTCAATTTTATACCCACTTGGCAACCCGGATCATTGCGTCGCCTAACCCAACTCTGCACGAGGGCTCTGCAAGCACTACGCTAGCAACTCACGTGGAGAGCGAAAACTACACTTACATACATAAAACCAGTTTGAATTATGCGCTGAGCGACGCGCACTTATTTGACATGCGATCAAAACGAGCAGCAAACAATTCTGATTGGTATTAATTTATGTACACACTGTACACACACACACGGATCCATGAATGTGTATAAATATTCATGCACTGTGAAAAAGCGGGGATTGATTGATATGGAAAACTTATAAACACATAGTATTTTTATTAATATAATTATATAGTCTTTAATTTTTTTTGGCAATGTTTTTGATGCAACACAATAAAATAAATAAAAAAGAATTCCAAAAAGGCGACTACTTTGTTTTTTAAAAAAAATTACTAATGCGTCAAATAGAAATGTTAAGCAATTGACGGTGTTATTAAAGTCGAGCAATCTTTTCAAAACTTAAATAAAAGTTGAAAGATTTTATGGACTAAAATTTTTGTTTTATCATATTAAATTGAATAAAAAGACATAAAATAATTTTTTAATGAATTGATTTTATCGACTAATTCTACCAAATAATATTATTTTGGTTGAAACTTGAAGTAAATTGATGTCAGGCGTTTTTTTGTGTTTCCAGGTCAAAACATATCAGAAATTTGTACTGGTTGTTTTCAAAGCCAATTCTCATCAAAATCTCTAGAGATTTAAACACCTCTTACAGTGTTTTTTTTTGAGTGTACATTCGTAAGTGCACATACTTAAGCACATACATGTATGTATATGTATTTTATGTCTGTCTGTCAGTCGAGCGACCTGTACGAGTGCTCAACTGTCGTTTAACATTGTCATGTTAATGGAGACAGGCGAATCACTTGCACATTATGTTAATGAGCTCTTAGTTAAACTCTCTCAGCCTTTGCACTCTGTTAGTTGGCATTGTTGGGGTTAATTGCTCGCTGGGGGAAGGGTAAAGGGATTTATTCACATGCTATCGATTGCGATTAACATACGACAAATTGTTCGATTTACTAATGAATATTAAATACTTGGAATTAATTGCAATGTATTCTCAGTTTCCCACTAATTTTCTGTATTTATTTCAGTCCGACGGGCAAAACACTTCGAACTCAATTGCAAATTAAGGATTATTTGCTGCAACAGGGTACCTGCAAGTGCGGTCTGCCGTGTCCGCTGCGACCGGAATACTTTTTTGATTTTAATGCTCAGGTAAGTTAGCCAGGAACTACAGTGACTGCAACTTGTTTGTCTCATAATTGGCTGTAAATGCCAGCGCACTGAATAGCTGGGTTAGCAAACGTCAAAGCCAAATCCAAAAGCCTGAGCTAAACCTAATTGAATGTGCACTGAGCTAACTAGCAATGGGTTTATACTTGTATCATGTTGGGACAACAGGGAGTGGAATGGTGAGGGGGAGAGCACACAGAAACAACATTAAAGCGACTTTCACTAAGCGTTGCAGCCATGTAACTGCCGCTTGGTTACACACTCGACTCCACTCCACCCCACCCTACAACAGGTCAGAGGGGGGGCTGCTCCAACAGATGAACGCAAAATATTTGTAAAACCAGTTTGACAACAAATCGGCTGTGTCGTCGTCGTCGTCGTAGCCGTCGTCGTTGTCGACGTCAGCTGCACAATCATTTAGCCAGCACTGAGCGTCCAAATGGGCAAACGGTCGACCATCTGCCACTGCCGCCGCCTTGCTCCAAATTGTCAAGCATTTTCATCTTCACTATGCATTTACGAGGGTGGGCTAAAAAGTCATTAGCTTATTAAAGAGACGACATATATTTTAATCATATTTAAATGTTGATGGATAATGTAATTTTTAATCATATTTAAATGTTGATGGATAATGTTATTCATCAACAGCGGACTGGCTAAGTTTTATGAAGAACGGTCAAACTGTTTAAAGCTGTGAAAAGCTTGGAAATCTTTTTCAGTTCTTCACATTAAATATTTATAAATACCTATTATACATAATATTGCATTATTGAATATAAATGATTTCCTTGTTTTAAAAAAGATATCACAGGAACTAAGAGGTTTTCTGTTAAAAATTAATATTTTGAGGACCTTAACAATTTTTTTTTATGTTCTCAATTGCATTTTTTAAAACAGCGGTAGACATTTCTTTGCTTCTGCTGCTGTATCCGTTAGGTTTTGGTAATTAGCGCTAGAATGACACACAGTTGCCGATTTTGATAATATAAGAATATAAGATAATAAGATTATGTTAAGAAGTAAATTTATTTCCAATTAAAAAGTGAGATTTTTCTACAATAACTTATCATTCTACCCTCGTATGTATAGAAATTGAGAATCACAGTGAAATCGACTGCAATAAGATTCATTTCCAATTGGAGCAGTAAATGCAGCAAAACGTCAGACCAACCGTTAACGGTAAATCACACATACACTACAAAAAAAAAAAAGAGGGCATGTGGCGCCTTTTATTTTATATTTCTTATTACTTCTCTTTATTTCTTCATCATGTTGCTCTTTCTCTTATTTGCACACGGTCTCGCCTTTCAGCTTTTAGCTTCGTCTCGACTGAGGTCATTAATTTAAGTTTATGGTTTCTCTTTAATTTTGCTTGACGTCGGCGCCAACGTCAACATCGACGCGAACGTCCGCCCACACGCAATCAATGTCCTTTCAACACTCACACTTGCAGTTACTTCTTGCTCCCTCACACAGAGACAAAGAAAGAGACAGAGACTGCGTCGATTCTCGTCTTTGTTTCGCTCGTCAATCGATTTTTCGGTGCAATGCACTTATAACTTATCCCCAATCCTTCTCTTTACCATCTTCTCTGTACTCAGTCGCTGACTGGATTTTCCTTGGGTGTGTGTCTCAGCTGAGTGCGTGCATATTATCAAAAGGCAACCGCAATTTGTTTACTAAACACTTTATTGTGCCACCGAAGGAGTCTTCTTCCCTACAACCAACAACACTCTAAAGTTGACCACAAGTCATTGACTGTTTTGGCTACAGCTTCAGATATCTCTCTTTCCTTCTTTCTTTCTCGCTCTCTAACTGCACATCAGTGTTGCCAATTTAACTTTTTTTTTTTTGGTATACAACTAAAAGCTACTTTAACAGGAAAATATATCAAACATTTAACACGGTAATTGAGCTAGATTCACTAAATTTAGTATGTGGACTCCTTGTATATGCAGACTGATCAAGTTTATTTTAAATTTTAGATGTTTTACTGAAAAATCGGGAAAAGAAATTCATGAGTATTTTTAAAGCTAAAGATTTGGCATACATTATTATCTTGAGATCGATTTGATTAGAAAGCTTTATCACGTTGAAAGGACCTTCCCTGAAATAAAAACGAAAAAATAAAACTCAATGCAAGGTCATATTTCAGAGCGAGACTTTTGATTGTTTTTCACCTAGAGCGGTGATATTAGTGACGAATCCATATGTAATAATAATATTATAAAGTAAACAACAACACATTAAAGAAGAATCAATGTGTTATCAATTTTTTCATTCTTTCTTTTGGTTGCTTTATCTTGTTATTTTTTAGCGAGTAGTTGGCATCACTAGTAGCAAATGCCAAATGGCAACGGCGCTTCTTTTTTTTATTTTTTTGTACTCATGTCGACATCTCTTGGCACATTCAACTCACTGTCTGTAGTTTCCCCCTTGCAGCCTCCTTCCCTCTTCGTTGGGGCTTCGGTTTCGCGTTTTGGCAATGATTGATGTGCAATGTGCCTCCATAATGAAGTCTACGCTCGTTTACTTATTTGTTAGCTTTTTGTTTTGATTATTGCCATTTTGCAGTCGCTTAAGTTGGCTTTCTGTCTTGCACTGACAGAGAGAAAGAAAGGGAGATGGAGAGAGACTGAGTGAGAGGTGTGGTAGGTTAGGGATTGTGTTGGGTGAAAGTCGTCGCCACTAGACACCGCTAGACAGCGACTTTGTGTAACTGTCACTCCACTCTGAAGCCGGTGAGCATGTCCAATAATAGCATATCGTGTTTCTTCCACATTGCAGTAATGTTGCGAGGGTCGAACTGAAAATTACAACTGATTTTTTAAACTGACAATTTAAAGTAGCGTTGAGCAAGCATTGAGGATTTTAGGAACTTAATAGTTATTAATTATTAATTAAATAATTTATTCGGCTTCTATTTCGAACAGTACTTAATTATTTTTATACAGTGTAGATTAATTATTTGATCATTTTCTGTACGAGTAAACGTTCTATTTCCAACTCTTTTCTATGCCGGTCAAGTGCATTAAGGAATTTTTGTATGAAGTTGTCTAGAGTGTGACCAGATTCTATATGTACAAAAACCGTATCGATTTTTGTTTGACAACCGATGAAAATAATATGAATGGCAAAAATTAGCTGACGGTGAAAAAATGTCGTCGAAAAAACGATTATCTAAATTTAAGCATAAACATTTTATCTTTTTTTAGTTGGACATAGTAATATTACGTACTTTACGTGCAAAATATAATTTAATTATAATGTAGTTATCAGCCTGTCATCTTTGCACGTGTTTCTAACACACTTAATCATCAGAGATATTCAGCTGATTAAAACAAAATACGAGTTTATTATTTTATTCATTAAATCGGCTCATGATTTAAATTCAATTGTAGCTATTCAACGGTGCAAGTCTCTCTCGATCTTTCTGTCTATCTCTCTCTGTGTCTTTTAAGCCACACAACCGTTTCGAATACAACAGAAATTGACAATAATTAAATTTATTGCAATTGAAATTCGCAAGGCTTTTAATAAGTGCGATACAATTGCAATTTATTTTCACAAAGACAAATGACTTTCCTTGAATGTAGAGTATATGCAGTGTATAATATACACCCTGTACCCAAGTATGTACTATACAAAGTGTATACTTTAAACATTTAACTGGCGTCTATTTTAAGAACATTGAACGCAATTTATGTAACTCAAGTTGAGCAAATAAATTAAGCATTGGCCCCGGTTTTACAACGCTGTTTGTAAGTCAGTCTGACAGTCGACTCAATGCAAACAGACAACATCAAAAGCAACAACAAACAAACTTGAGAAGGTCAGCTCAAAATTTACAACTCAATAAAAATCCAAATCAAACTTAAACACAAAACCAAAATTAAAACGATTGTTCTGTTGTTGTTGTTTTGTGGTTGCCCTTTACCAACTCATATCGTACAAGTCACAAAAGTCAGTTTGACGATGAGGCATCGCCTTGATTTCCATCAACTTTTCGTTTTTGCTGTGCGTGAAGGCTGCACGTTGCCCTACATATTCGTATAGCACGAGGGTGGGCTAATAAGTTATCGGTTTAAGTAGAAAAATGCAACTTTAATTCAATTTATAATTTTGTCGAATAATTTAATCCATTATATAATCCATAATTTTTAAACCATTTTATATTGAGTATTCTAAGAACTTTTCTTTATTATCGGGTCAAAAATGATAGGAAGTTAATTATTATGTATTTAAAAATTTAAATAAGTATATCGGAGGAAAGGCTTTGTTGCAAATATTGTAGTGCCTCCGATTGTGCCCACCGTTGCGTTAAAAGAAGATAATGTTTCAAACTAAGGCCAATGACTTATTAGTCCACCCTCGTTCGTCATCGATAAGGCAAGAGAGATGTCAGGGCCAACAGGGCAAGTATCCGAAATTCGAAATTGAAAGTGGGCCCGAATTTGAGGTAGAGCAACATTTACTCCCAGAGAATGGCTTTGGCATCATTAACACATTCTAAATTTCCGTTGGGATATTTCGCTTTACTCCCCAAAACTGAAGTTTATCGAAGCATGTCCACGTGACGTGTTTTTCGCTGCTGCACTTTTTGGCCAATTTGCATTTATAAACAGTTTAGGGGTAAGAGGTATTTTCGAACTTTAGGAAGTGTAAAAGGAAGGCTGGTGGGGAAGGGGAGGTAGGTACGATCAACAACGGAATGACGTAAAATGCATCAGACAATTTAGCATATTCATGGCACAACAACTAAAACAATTAACATGGGGCCAGTGACAGCAGGTGGGACGAGACAGCGCAACGGCAATGTGTCAGTTGAGTTCGCATACCCCACACAAAAAGTATCAAAGGGTATACGGTTTCGTCAATTATTAAAAAAAGCTTAGCTTAACGCATTTCTTTAGAAAAACCTTTATAACTTGTCAATTTGCAATAATATATTAAATTGCACAGAAAATTACGAGCTTGAGACTAAATTTTTTAAAATTTAATATTAAAATAAATTTTATGAAAAAGTTAAATTAAAACTGAAATAATAAAAAAAATATATATTTTTACAAGTTTGACAGCTTGGGGTAGTCCTACTTTTTTTTCAAGCTTAGCACTCTTAAAACAAATAATAATAAAGGTTAAACTATTTTTTTAGTTTAATAAAAAAAAACGTAATTATTTTCTTAGTCAACAGTTACTTACCTACTATACTATTAAAGGGTATTCAGTTTTCGACTCCCCAATGACAGTTTTAGTTGCTTGTTGTTTTCGCGTAATTTTCACGTCACTCTAAATGTAAACAGAAAGAGCAATTGCCGCGAAAATTTCAGCTTCACTTTTAGGCAAAATTGAATTTCTGGTGCAGGATCGAGTTGGGAATTGCGAGTATTTTGTGCAGTTTGGTTCAGTTCAGTTTCGTTTCGTTTCGATTCGTTTGGTTTTCTTTCGTTTCATGCCAGTCATTTGGGTGTGTTTTTGTGGAAACTTCATTAGTCCAAATTAAATGTTGTTCGCGCCAAGAGCAGACAGCGTGGCATTAACATTTGTGTAAGAAGAGGGCAGCATGTTGAGGAACGTATGCAGCTGACGTATCCGAAATTTTTAGATTGTTGCCATTAATAGGTTTAAGTTGAGAACCTCATCTATCTTGCGTTGGAAGGTGGGCAAGGAATTAGGGTAAAGACATGAGATCAAGTATCTATAATAGAGTGTAGACCATAGGGAAAGCAAGAACAGTGATGAAAGGTAAAGAAACTAAAAGAAATAAAGAATCAAAATAGAGGTTAAATAAAGAAGTTGGTTAATATTAAACAAATTTATTAAAGTTTGAGCTTTGGGAAAAAGAGTCAAGAAAAAGTATGTATAAAATAGACCATACTGGAGAAAAATTGAATTCTTTAAGTCTTATGCTAAATAAATTTAGAGTTAAGTAGTCGATTTTTCATGAAAATTGATAAAATTAACTCTATTGATATATTTTAAATATTAATCCAAATTTACTTCCATATTAATTTTTAAACAATTTTTTTTTATGAAATTAAACTTATATGGTTCTGACAATAGTTAACAATAAAAAAATTAAATAAAAGTCATCCAGCTGCTTTTGACGTGTTACAATGTTACAATGCATTCTTTGCCAAATCTTTTTGAGTCTTCACAAACATTTCCGCTATGCAGTTTGAATGCAGACTGCATTCTGGATTGCCACCTCTGAATTTCCACTTTAGACTCCAACTTGACCCCTTTTCGCTGCTTCTTCTCGACCAGAGGAACCAGTGACTGTGCATTGCATGTGCACAGCGGCGAATGTTGAGCGATTTCCGCTGCGGGTTACGTCATGCATGGCAAAGTGTCCAGTCCGAGTAAGAGAAGAGATGACAAGGCAACACGACACGGCACGGAAATCTTGCAGCGCAGCAATGTCCTGACGCAGCGACGCGACGTCGCGACGTGACTGAGCGATTACTCACATCCGCCATTGCCGCAAGTTCCTGTCGCAAGTGCGCGCAATTGCCGAAAGGGTGAGGTGAAAGGGTGAGAGCCAGTGTTGCCAAAACTTTAGGGTTAAAAAAGGTTGAAAAAAATAGCTTAAATAAGCTTTAAATTAATATAAGAATGCCTCATAAAAAGAATAAATTTTAATTTACAAAACATAAAATAATAATTAATTGGTTATAGTTTTTTTTTTACTTAAAATAAAATTACATAAAAAATAAAAAACTGAACTATATCATCCACGTTTGCATCGGCTTCTATATATTTTTTTCTACATATAAAATTAAGTTGAAATATTTAGCGGGCAAATCATGATTGTAGCAAAATTTCTTTTTTTCTTGTAATCAATTTCTTTAAAAATCAAAATAAAATATTTAATGATTACAATTTGAAAAAGAAAATAAATTATATGCTACATCAATCATTGCATTTAATTTTCAATTTATCGTTTCTATGACAACTATATGATGAAATAGTCCGATTAAAACCAATTTTCCTCACGAAGTTTTAGACCAGAAGAAATAAACAAAAAAGCTAGCTTTAACACGCTTCCCTTAAAGCGCTGCAAAATTATAAAGCAAGGATATAAAAATGCTGTTTTTATGGCTATAAACGCTTAAAAGAATTTATAAGCATTGCCATTTTAAAATATGCAATATTTAGCAATAAAATAGCTCAAATGGTAACACTGGAGAGAGTAATGGAACCAGCACCAGTTGTGGAACTAAGTCACCAGCCGAGCAAGGGGCATGGGCAGTAGGTGGTGTGTCGGTCTGCATGGGGGCAACTGATTGTCGAGCCGGCTAGGATTAAGGCTGTCAGACGACTGGCGTCTGACGACGGGCCCTCGACGGTCATTATGACGTTAATGAAATCCAACACCGGTCATACAGCTGTGCACAAGCTTCACACCTGACCACCAGACCACCTGCTTACCTGGCTACCTTGCCAACACCAACAACACCATCAGCACCACCACCAACAATGTTGCAAGCGTAGCTCGTTTTGCATTTGCATGTCACCCACTGATCACAGCTCCCACTAACGTGTCCGCCACCTCATCCTCATAATCACCCTACTCCAGCCAGCCGACTGCACATTTCGCTTTAATTTCGTCGCAATTATGCATGCAAAAGTGCAATGTTTTGTTAGTATGTATTTTTTATTTTTTTGAATCAGCCTTTTGGTATTTTATTGCGTGTTTATCACAGTTCTCTCTCCTGCAGTTTTCTGTGATAATGGAAATCATAAATATGCCTATTAAATATATATAGTATTCACTTTTATTATATTAAGCAATAAAGTACCTTTAAAGTTAATAATATTTAAATTACATTTTGAAAAAACATTTTTAATAAAGTAATGTTTGTCAATATTGGACCATTAATGTTGGTAAAAATCTGTCACAAAAATTTGTACAATTTTGTTAAAGTTAAATGAAAATTTGTTGTATTCTGCACAACTTTGCTGAAGTAAAAAGAATTATAACTACATTTGGAGAATGTAATAATGCTAAATACTGTTGTATTGAATGCAAAACAACTTAATATCAGTCAGTTAATCGATTTAGAGTCTAAATTTATGACTTCAAAAGTTGTGTTTGTTGTAGATGTTGTTGTAGTGCTCCCGATTGCAAATTTCGTGCCCACCGCTGATTTAGACATATATAAATTTTATCTATGAATATAAAACTCCAACTATATAAGAATTACTGCATAGTTCTGGGCGCTTCTGTTGCTAGAAAACTTGAATCAGGCATTATATATCCTATCGTTATTATAATAAAATAAACCGTTGTTCATTAAAAATAACGTGCAATCTTGCTTATCGTGATGTGTGTTGGATTTTCGATGTTTCTAGCTCAAATGTATTTGATGTTCTTACTAAATTTATGTGAACATAATTACCTAAGCTATTACTACCCGACAATTCCAAGTCATGGCAATTGTCGCTGTTGTCGACGGCAATTGCATTTGTCCAACTATTGCAATTAATCAAATGCTGCTCACGTTTTTCAAGTTAATAAATGTGTGTGCGATTTCCAAATTGATGGGAAAAAATATGTAAATGATAACGACAATGGCGCCTCAATTAAATAAATGAATTTTAATAGCTAATGTGTCAATTTTATGCATTTTATTAATTACAGGTGCCCAACATGCCATTGAAGGTGTTGCCAGGTAATAGCCAGGAAGCATCTTCTGCAACTTCCACGCCGTTCTGCTCACATCAACGGAATCTGTTCGGATCTGAGAAATTGCACAATACACAGTCTTTTAAAGATGCAACAGCAGCAACTCCGGCAACAAATGATGTGTTTACTACGCTGATGACAACAGCAGTTGTTACGTCAACAACATCAACAACCACAACATCAGCAACATCAACAGCAACTCTACCAACAACACCTACAATAATCGAATTGGCGAATCAAGGTGAGTGGTAGATGAGGAACAGCAAAGTTAAGAACTAGGTCTAAAATTCAGAAAAAAATATTAACTGTTGGTGCTTTGTGTGTTTTTCTCCCAAACAGTTGACTTATTTAAACAAATGTTAGGTCAATATTATGAAAAGTTAAAATCTCGGAATAAAACCGAAATAATTATAGGTTACGGTTTCGGTTGCTGTACGTCCCGAAATAACTATTTCGGTAAAAGGTTCTATTCCAGTTTTTTTGTCGGTTCGTAAAGCAAAATATTTTTTTGAACGAATTTAAAAATACTTAAACGCAGAATGAATAAAGAGGCCAAATAATGATTAAAATGACATTCCGCTTTAAAATCGGTTCAGTTTTGATCAAGTTATGACAGTTTGAAGTTCGTCAAACTGCGTATTTAGCCACTTTACAAGTCAAAATTTTTGTTTGATTTGGCATGATTTTTTATAAAAAAATGAAAGGTCTCAGAATCAAGTTTAAAGTGTTGTTTTATACTAATTACGATATAATGAGTTGATTAGAACTGAAAACTTGAGATTTAAGATTTTGAATTTTCGAAATTTCAAAGGGGGGACCCTTACCATCGAAATCGAATCTTGGTCGAAAATAATTAAATTTTCTAAATGAACAAAATTTGAATGCAGAATGAATTTAGAGGCCAAATCATGATTAAAATGACATTCCGCTCTAAAATCGGTTCAGTTTTGATCAAGTTATGACAGTTTGAAGTTGGTCAAACTGCGTATTTAGCCACTTTACAAGTCAAAATTTTTGTTTGATTTGGCATGATTTTTTACAGAAAAATGAAAGGTCTCAGAATCAAGTTTAAAGTGTTGTTTCATACTAATTACGATATAAGGAGTTGATTAAAACTGAAAACTTGAGATTTAAGATTTTGAATTTTCGAAATTTCAAAGGGGGGACCCTTACCATCGAAATCGAATCTTGGTCGAAAATAATTAATTTTTTTAAATGAACAAAATTTGAATGCAGAATGAATTAAGATGCCAAATCATGATCAAAATGACATTCCGCTTTAAAATCGGTTCAGTTTTGATCAAGTTATGACAGTTGAAGTTGGTCAAACTGCGTATTTAGCCACTTTACAAGTCAAAATTTTTGTTTGATTTGGCATGATTTTTTACAAAAAAATGAAAGTTCTCAGAATCAAGCTTAAAGTGTTGTTTTATACTAAATACGATATAAGGAGTTGATTAAAACTGAAAACTTGAGATTTAAGATTTTGAATTTTCGAAATTTCAAAGGGGGGACCCTTACCATCGAAATCGAATCTTGGTCGAAAATAATTAATTTTTTTAAATGAACAAAATTTGAATGCAGAATGAATTAAGATGCCAAATCATGATCAAAATGACATTCCGCTTTAAAATCGGTTCAGTTTTGATCAAGTTATGACAGTTGAAGTTGGTCAAACTGCGTATTTAGCCACTTTACAAGTCAAAATTTTTGTTTGATTTGGCATGATTTTTTACGAACAAACGCTTGAAAATCGGTTCAGTTTTGATCAAGTTATGACAGTTTGAAGTTGGTCAAACTGCGTATTTAGCCACTTTACAAGTCAAAATTTTTGTTTGATTTGGCATGATTTTTTACAAAAAAATGAAAGGTCTCAGAATCAAGTTTAAAGTGTTGTTTCATACTAATTACGATATAAGGAGTTGATTAAAACTGAAAACTTGAGATTTAAGATTTTGAATTTTCGAAATTTCAAAGGGGGGACCCTTACCATCGAAATCGAATCTTGGTCGAAAATAATTAATTTTTTTAAATGAACAAAATTTGAATGCAGAATGAATTAAGATGCCAAATCATGATCAAAATGACATTCCGCTTTAAAATCGGTTCAGTTTTGATCAAGTTATGACAGTTGAAGTTGGTCAAACTGCGTATTTAGCCACTTTACAAGTCAAAATTTTTGTTTATTTTGGCATGATTTTTTACAAAAAAATGAAAGGTCTCAGAATCAAGTTAAAAGTGTTGTTTTATACTAATTACGATATAAGGAGTTGATTAAAACTGAAAACTTGAGATTTAAGATTTTGAATTTTCGAAATTTCAAAGGGGGGACCCTTAGCATCGAAATCGAATCTTGGTCGAAAATAATTAGTTTTTTTAAATGAACAAAATTTGAATGCAGAATGAATTTAGAGGCCAAATCATGATTAAAATGACATTCCGCTTGAAAATCGGTTTAGTTTTGATCAAGTTATGACAGTTTAAAGTTGGTCTCTTTGACCTAGCAACTTTACCACAAGCGTACCGGTATTTGGTTCTTGACAGAGAATTTATTTCGGTTACGGTTAGTTTCGGTTAACGGTACCGGTTCCGGTGTTATTCCCTGGTTAAAATTAAAGTAAAATTTGACATGCATTTTTTCTAACAAATGTTTTATTATGACATCAGATCTTTAAGTTTTGACAAAATAAAATTAAAAAAAAAAAAATGCAAGGATGCAAGTAAAAACTTTTAGAATTAAAATGGTCAAAGATTGCCTTCAAAAAAGTGCATTCCCTCAGGGGTGAATAGTCATGAATAAAGGGTAGCATACCGGGAGGGGGTGGTTTGTAAAGTAGTGTAGATACTTACATGCGATAAGCGCAGGCAAAGCAAACGAAATCTCGCGAAACAGGGCACAAAAGGAGCTAACAGAAGGAGCAGGATACAAGTCAACAATCGCATGAATACATATGAAAACATGTGTACTTAAAGAGCCTTGGTTTGTGTACACACATACAGATACGCACACACACTTGTACACACATCGGATGCAATTGAAATGTGCTTTGGCTGCTGGCAAGTGAAAAACGCCGCTTAGACAATGATAAAGTGAAAATGCACATGCTAAAAGAGAATGAAATATCTTGAGAGAAGGATGGGGGGCAGGTGTAAAGCACACACACACACACACATGCAGAAGAAGAAGCTTTAAGCTCCAGCACTTTGAGGTCGTCGTTGACTTTCACAGGAAGTGCATTGGAAGCACCTCGAATCATCCACCTCCCTTAATGTTTCTCCGTCTTCTTTTTATTTTGTTTGCTTGTTTTTCTCCTCGTGCTTTGTATGACCAGTCTTAGAACATAAACGAGTTCACTGAAGGGCATTACATAAATATCACAACTCTATGTGGCGAGGGAATTGTGAACAAATGTTTATGCTTATTAAATGCCCTCAACTCTTTAACATTTGCACTTCACAAAGATGAAAACACTCGGCTAACAAACAAAAAGTTTACAGAAAGCGTTTTATAATATTGAATTTTATAAGAACATTTGTTGACCTTTTAATTTTGTAACGTTTCAGGATTTTGATTATTTGACCTTTTTTTTATATATAGCTTTTTATACAAATTTTGATATGCAAATTTCAGTCTGGTAGCTCTTACTGCCAGTTCTGAAAACTATAGAGTCTAGTTTTATTCAGTATGTAATTTCTAGATATGTTTGTCTGGTTTTTCTAAATTTTCTACATCATACAAACTGTATAGTGAGCTCAATTTCCATTTCACAACTTTATTTTTTCGATTTCTGTGGCATTCAACGCATTTGGATTTCAATTTGAGATATGACCAAACTGTTGCCAACTTCCAGGCGTGCACAAAAGAAACAATCACAATGAAGGGTTTAACGCGTTTGGGGGTCACCTTAAAGTGAGCTGACATTTTTGTGCAAGCGTGGGACAGTTGAACACCCTGTAAGTCCCTGTGTACGGGGAAGTTAAGCTCAGTTGCTGGGAAAGCATTTTGCAAACACGGTTAAACTTTCAAATGCAAAAGGTTAATTGAAACAAAAGACAGTTGACGGCAAAGTTTAGCAATGCACATTCGCAGCGATTCAGCTATCAGCTATTCCCCACTCTTTCTTTCTCGTTCTCTCTCTCCCAATTTCTCTCCCTTTGTTAGCCCTAAAGTGTTGACCAGTTACGACTGCCTCATCCTGGAGGCCAATCAGCGACCATTAAAAACGCCACACAAAGCAAAAGTTCGCCACGTTTTAGAAATTGTTCGCGTCTGTGGTTTTCTGAGTGTTTGCGTGAGTGTGTGGGTGAGTGTGTTGCTGGGTATGTGTGTGTATGTGGAACAGAATAAAGGGTGCTTCCTATTTATGCACTTAATTATTTATTGTGTGTTTCGAGGGCAGAGCTGGAAAAAATAAGAATTATTCATTTTATTTTGCAGTCAATGATTCACATTAAATATGTTGCAATGCATTTAAATCAGGTGTTAATCAGGATTATAATTTTTAAAATATTAATTGCAAAGTAAAATATATTTGTTTAATTTTATCGATAGATTTAAAAATAGAAACTATAATGAAATTCCATTTTTCAATTAAAAGAAATATATTCATTTTTTAAAATAAAAGATTTATTAAAAAAAATAATAATAATTAAATTCCATTTTAAAATTTAAAAAATAACCATAGTATAACGCTTATATTTTTTAATTTGCGTTGTAATTTGTATTATATGTACATGTCAAAATTGTATGATAAAAATTGAATCTACTTTCTATATTTATTTTATTTATAACTATAGTTATAAAATCCAAACCTATTTTATTTTGATCAAAATTAAAAGAAGAAATAATTTTTTTTTATTATACAAGTTTAAAGTAAAAGTCTATAACTTTATTATACATTTATTTTAGATTAACCCATTTATATATATAATATTTTTTTTAGGTTAGATTTATAAGTTAGTTCTTATTTGCGCTACCAGATTTAATCAAAGTTTTTAAATACATTAATGTATGTGTAGGTATAGAGTTCCTTTTTCAATTCCAAATTTTTCCTGGTGTCCAGTCTCTTTTCCGCTTTTTCTCATCCAGCTGCAAATGAGTTTGCGTTGCACGTTCTCGTGTTTTGATTTTATTATACTTATGCTCGGTTTTGTCAGTCATTTGGCAATTGTCTGCAATTGACAGACAAGTGGGGATTTGACCTTTGAGAAGGTTCTATCTAAGCTTGGGGGCACTTAAAGGACAACTTGCTCTGTGCATAAGCAATGACTTTGACTTTGACTTTGTCTCTCAACTCAATTTGTTTTCTATTTCAGATGCTGATTTCCATAAATATGGCAAGCCAAACCAGAAAGTGGCTAATAGGACATGCTACACTGGAGCAGTTCCATCCCTGCCCCTCTCCACAACGGCGACAGTGCAGAGAACTAGTCAAACAACAGGGGACAAGCGAGCTGGAGCTGGAGCTGGATCTGCTCCAGCTTCAGCTCCATCTTCAGTTGCCTCTGTAGAGCATGTGATAAAATTGAACTCCGTGCAAGCTTCTAACTCTGCTCCTGCTCCCAATTTCAAGGATGATCCGGCGGGTTATTTGCAGCAACAAACGACGCTGTTGCACAATACGCTAAATGTGGGTTTGGATGCCAAGTCTGTGGCAGCCACTGTCAGAACATTGCCCTTGGAGTCGCAGCAACAACAACAACAACAGCAGCGTCACAGGATTCGTCGTCTGTCGCTCTTTGCCGGTGGCAAGTGGGAACTGGAACCGAGTTCAGCGACGTCCACTAGTGTTGCATCCCCTCGTTCTCTACACGTCGATACGGCGGTGGCATTTGTGCGTCCACAGAATCCACAAATCACCAGCATCACAATGTTGCCAGCTGCACAGGAGTCGCCATCAGAAGAAGAGAAGCGTCCCGAGCAGGTGGGCGCCATTTCCACCAGCCACGAGAGTCCACGACACAGTCTGTCCTCGCCCACGGACTCACTGGACTCCGCCAAGAGCACACCATCGCCATCACCCAAGTTGCAGACGCAGTCGCAGCCGGCGCAGCTGCAACTCCAAGTCCAAGCGCCTCAGACAGCCCAATTGCGTCTGCTGCGACAACAGTGCCAACCAATTGTCAGGCAACCCATTGCCTACAATGGCAATGGCGGCACCACGCTGACCAGAAGCATTGTCACCACCACGGCGGGAATCAGTCGTCCTGGCACCACTCTCAGCAGTGCCAGTTCCACGGTGGCGCAGTTGCAGTCAATGGCGAGTCCCAGTGGTGGCAACCAGCTCATCATGACCTCATCCGGCCAACTGTTGGTCATTCCCACGGCCAGCAAGCAGCAAGCGGCGACCTCACAGCCCCAGAGATCGTCGGCAGGAGGTGGTTATATTGTCAGTCAACCGTCGGCTTTGCTCAACACGAGTGGCGCCAAGCTGTTGCACCATCATCATCAGATCATCAGCTCGCAGGCCAACCAAATAAATCAGATCAGCCAGGCGGGAACTCAAGCTGTGGCGCCTCCGCAAACCGTTCTACTCAACACGCTGCCCAACGGTGGTTACATTGTGCATCACCAGCAGCAGGTAAATTCGGTGAACTCAAATTATTAAATAATAAATTATTAAAATTTTGATACTCTATTTTCAGCAGCAACCGCAGCAGCAGCAACACACGACGCCGGAGCAACAACAACAACAGCTGCTGGCGATGCCACAGCCGGGGGCAACAATGATTACCTCACCAGAGGGCAAGCGAAGAGCGCGGAAAAGGAAAAGCTCCGTGTGCAGCACACCACCGCCAATGATGACGACGACGACCATGTGTGGAGCTGGTGGTGCCAGTGGTTCGCCCGCCAAGACGCATTCGCCGCAGATCTCGCCAAGCATACCAAGCCAGGCGCCAGCGTTGTTGCAACAGGCGGCAGCTGCCGCAGCGGCAACAGCAGCGCCTCCTCCGCCACCACCACAGTTCTCACAGCAGTTTCAGCTGAGTCCAGGCATCCAGGGAATTGTGGTTAACAAGCCCGCGGCGACAGCGGCGCCACAGCATCAGCAGCTGCTCCTCCAGAATGGCCAAATCCTGCAGCAGGTGAATCTCATTGGACAGCAGCTGCTGATGCCAACTGGCCTGGTCATGGGCACAACGGATGCGACGCTGCTGCAGATCCAAAACATGCCCACAACCAGTCTGCTGACGCCACAGGGTCCGGTGATGCTGCGCACTCCGTCGCCGCAGAACAAGCCATCATTCATCTCGCCCAGCGCTGGCGGACAACAATATATCGTGGGTGCCAATGGTCAGCTCAGTCCAATTGGCCAGATCTATTCGACTCCCATGGGTCTCGTGATGCCCACGGCCCAGCAGAATGGCGCATCCTTTGTTCAGGCTAGTCCCACGGCCACCATACAGATTCAACAGCAACCACATCCCCAACAGCAGGCGGAGCAGCTGGGTCTGGCCACCAGCTACGTCTCGGATTCGCACAGCAGTCGCCAGGTGACAGCCGCAAGTCCGCCGGATACCACAACCTGCAGTCCAAGCAGCCCAGAGCGTCCACCTAGTCATCGCAGCAGCGGAAGCGGTGACATGGTCAGTATCTATTAGTGATGTAAAAATGACATCGAATCATCGACAACTGGATTTTCACTGTCCATTTTTTCTACACCTTCGATCACTGTCATTTTTATCATTGTTTTACCTCTATTTTGAATCTGCATCAATATTACAAAATTAAATTTTTTCCCATCAGTATTCACTTTTTTTTCAAACTTTCTTCTTAGTCCACAGATTGTATCGATATCACTATAGCTATCGATCTTTAAGCAGGCCATTCACATTTATTAACTGATCTTTAACTGTTGCAGGTGCAGTGCGTCTCCAGTTCAGAGCCGGATGCGGCGATTTCACCCCAAAGTGCTGAGAGTCGACTGTCGCCCTCATCCACGGATTGCGAGCGGCGTGAGTAAACTGTCCTAAAAGCAGAGAAACTAACTGTTATTGATTTTAAAACACGAATTGCAATGTTTTAAATTTACTCAGTTTATTTCCATAACTGCTATTTAAATTAAAAAATACTTAAATGATCATTACTCATGGATTCTTAAAAACACTTGTAGGTATCGGCAGCAGCAATGTATTTAGCCAGCCCAGCAACATCTATAAGCCAACGGAAGCGAAGATTCGACGCATTCACATCACGTCGCAGGCATCCTCAAGCGAGGGCAACCACGGAGTGGGTCTTTTGGGACAAGGTATGCGCTTAGCTAGCTCTACATCCCTGTCCATCTCATCATCATCATTATCTTCGTCATCGTCGTCGTCATCATCAGTATCTGCGGCGACACCTGTTCGCCAAGTCATGCAGCACCAACAGATCCCATCCAACAGTCACCCCAACAACCACAACATCTATGTTCATAATCAGAAAGTAGTAAGCGTTGACTACCAGGGTAAGGCCTTTTACCAGCACTAACCACCAACCATCAGTCACTAACTGCACCCCCATTAAACCCACTAATCATCACAATTACATTACACCTAATGCATGTCAAGTACTTGTCAAGCACCTTTGCATCTTGCTTTTGATGTATGTTTTAATTTGTAGTACCTCATACGAATTCCGAATATTTTTCTAAGAATTACAGAAAAAAAAACTAAGAAAAATAGTTATAGAAACCAAAATAAGAAAGGAGAATTATACAGAATAAATTAGAATATCTAACTTAGAAGATACACTCATTCAGAGTAAAGAAATTAAAAAATATGTATTTTATTCATATTAAAAAAGACGTAGCTTGATTTTCTTTGTATTCTCTTTGTTGAGTTGTAATTTCGAAATAGTAATACAAATATATAGAGTAATTTGTAATTTATTTCATTGTGAAAAATCATTTATAATTAAATATATATTAAAATTTTATTTTGAACTTTAAAACAAAATATTACTAAGAAGTTTAAAAATGAAATATATTTGAGAACAGGTTTTTGTCAATTTTTATCTTTTAAATTTTATATTTTCTAATATAAATATCCTAGTACCGTTATTCACAATTATAGATTCATTATTTGTATTTTCATATTAAATGCTTTCTAGTTTTGTTTTCCTAACTTTAGTTTTGAAATTTTTTATATTCTTAGTATGATTTGTCGAAATTCGTATAGGAAATTGAATTATTTTGTGTACTCTGTCGGGTGTTGGGTATCGTATATCGTAAAAAAGTTTCGGCTTGACTAACAAAGCCGCTGCCTTCGAATCTCTATGTAGAGTCGCCCACAACCACGCAGCTACCGCCTATTTCGGATGCACCAGTGGTCAGTGAAGTGATCCCACATAAGACACCCACAAAACGCGCTCGCCGTCCACACCGAGCGTTGGTGAGATGCTCGCCAACAGGTCAACACTTGGCATTGCTGCCACCCCGAACGTTTGCCATTGGTGAGCTGATCTGGGGGCCGGCGCGTGGCCATCCCGCCTGGCCGGGCAAGATCGTCAAGATGCCCGATGGCGTCTGTACACCATCGCAACAATTTGATCACGTTTGGGTGCAATGGTTTGGCGGCGGCGGTCGTTCCACCTCCGAGTTAATACCGGTCAACTCGTTGCAGAGCCTTTCCGAAGGCCTGGATGCACATCACAAGGCGCAGAAGGATACCAGAAAGTGAGCATCACCTGGCAGGGGCAACTGAATATGAAATCCAAGCTAGACAGAGTTGATTTTTAATTAGGTTTTTTTTTTATTTTTTATTTTTTTTTTTTTAAATATTATTGTTTACGTAAACACAAGCAGTCGAAAAAAATAAGTTTGTAATTAATATATTTTTAACTTTTCAGTACTCTTTATAAATATTGTACATAATATAATTGTTCTTTTATTTATTTTTATTATTGATTTATTTATTTAGAAAACTGATAAAACATTATATCGATTTTTATTATAATATCTACAAATATTGGATTTTTTGTCATCTGATTTTACACGATATTAAAGAAAATATATACCAGTTGAAATTAACAACTATATTAAAATATATAAAATTTAAATTTTGTACTGAAAAGCTGAAAAATTTAAAAAGTTTGCAGTTGTTGCCAGGATCAAGAAAAACTCAGATTAATCCAATCCGATAAAGTGATATATTTTGTGAAGATGAATCAGACAGCATTGTAGCAAGGAAATTTTCTTTACTTTCTTTTTATATTTATACTATTCTAGTAATGTTGAGTTTTCTTTTGGTCCAAATATTTTGCATATATTCTGCATTTTAAAATTAATTTACAATATAGTAGTTAGATTGACTTTAATAAACATTGCAACTTCTGAATATGTTTCAATATTTTGGCCAAGTGTTTTGAAATAAATTTAGTGTTTGTAATTTACTTATTTTTGTATTACATCCGTTTTTATCTTTAAGTATTTAAATTTGATATTTATTTAAAAAGTAAATCAGTAGTTGTACTCTTGCAGAGTGTTTATAAATAATTATAGAATTTTAAATAGTTTCGGTATAGAAACTGTCTGCAAAGGCATTACATTTTCGGCTTATACTTTAGTTATGTTGTAGCTTTTGAATTGCATTTGATTAGTACTCGTATTTATTGTGCAATTTTAGCGACAATTGGCATTTGAATGCACTTGAAATTAATTAATTTTTAATTTGTCATTTACATTTTGATTTTGCTAATTAATATTCTTGTTTCTTTTTTTTAATTATGCGCTGACAAAAAAATATAACACACCTGTCATCACTCAACGTGTGTGTGTATGCGTATGCATATATAAATACATATATGTGTGTGTATAACCCTTTGTGTATATGCATAATCATCATCATCACTTCAACATCCAACCTCAAACACCCTACAACAAAAAATTTGAAACTGAAACACACAAAACAAAAACCACAACACAACGCACACACACCAAAATAAAAACCTCACAAAGGAGCCGCAAGTTGAACTCGCAACTCGAGCGAGCTATACAAGAAGCAATGACTGAGTTGGATAACATTTCAGCCTCGTCGGCAAGCACAACAGCAACAGTTGGCAGTCATCAGCTGCAGCAGCAACAGCAACAGCAGCAGCAGCAACCAACGTCAACCAACAACAATAGTCATCATATAAATAGCAATGGATTGGTGCGAGGCAAACGATCGGCGCCGTCAGCTGGACAGGCGATCTCCAATTGTGGCAACATGACACTGACCGCCAGCACAGCGACAGCGGTTACACTGAACGGAATCTTCAATCAGCAACAGCAGCAGCGTGCCAAGCCTATTAGAATAGCGCCTGCTCCACCCACATCAAGTGTGTCAACAGCTTCAGCAACGACAACAGCAACAGCAGAGATCCTTAAGCTGGCCAAATGACCCGCAATGTCGGCGTTACCGTCGACAATAAGCACAGCAAACTATACGCTCTTTATTGGGAATAAGTAGAGGCTTAGTTGGCCTAAAGTACTATATGTAATACTATATATTAATATGCATATATACTCAATACATAGTCAAGTCATGTCAGCTCCCACTGTCGCTTTTGGAGTTTGTTGTTCTCTATATCCGTTTTCTATATCGACTTATGACTGTGCTTAGTTGCGCCTGTGCGGCGTTGCCACATCTCTGAAATAGACAATAAAACAATTAAGAAAATGTTAACGAAAACAAAGTTACAAAGAAAATGTTTTAAACAATAAGCGAACCATAATTTTTGTTGCTTTTTAAAGCAAAATTAAGTTGTTTTTGTATATACATAATTGTATAAAAGGTCAAAGAGAATACTTATTATTATTATTAAAATTATATTATTATACAGATGTAAATGTTAGGTATTTATTTATTGCATATAATTTATAGTTTTGCATAGGTTTTTGTTTTCGTTGCAATCTATATACTAACTTATTATTTCTTAACTAGTTAGACTAAGCCGATTTTTAGCCACTAAGTTAGAGCAGCCAATTAATGCAAATTTTTAACAACTTATTGCATTTGGCTTAATTTATCAAAATCTTAGAAAAACATTGAAATCAAAAGGAATTCACTAATACTATTTCAATTTTGAATGGAAAATATCATTAAAAATATTTATGTTAATACAGAACTCGGAAACACTCAAGAAACGAGTAAGAGAATTATATTTATAAATTGTTATTATTTATTTAGTTGAACTATTGTAAAATTCTAGAAAACAAATACAACAAAAAACAATTGACATATAAACAAACACGTAGCAAAAATCCACTAAAACGAACAAAAAATAAATGATAAAATATTCAAAAATAAATAACCAAAAACATTTTTTTATTTATTACCAGATTAAAAATATCCTTGAAAGAATATTACTGATAACTGCCTGAAATATTAGCTCATATTTACACGAATTGGTTTCTTAAATTCACATACTCACATACTTTGAAAGTGTAAGTAGAAAGTCAGTTTAAAACAGACTAAAATAACAAAATCCGATTCGAGGGTCCTTTGGCCGTGTGATAGCCCAAATAGAGACGCTTTGCTGGACATGGGACACGACGACCCTTAGGACGTTTTTTAAGTTATAGCTTTATATACAAATAAAGTCCTTCCATCTCAGCTCCTGATGTGATTTTCGCCTTTGGACCTCTGTAGAAAATGTCAACTAGAGGTTTTGCGAGATCCTGGATATCCTTGATGGCAATGAACAGTCAAATTAAGAAGGATACAGACGAGGACGAGCTATTAAAATGTTATCCTTAAAAGATTATTACTAGTTAATTTTGGGATATGCTGGCACATTAGATACAGTAGGATAAAATCTATTGATTGGCATCGCAGGATAATGGCACAATTAATAGAGAGCTGCATAAATGAACTCAAAACGACATATAAAGCTAAGGAGCTCTAGTTGAATGAAAGAATTTGAGCTCAAATTCGACTGAATTCTAATATATTTGTGCTTTCATACGCAATTCACATAGACTACATTCAATTGACAACACTTAAGTTTGAGAATTAAACAAAACAAATTAACAATTTGACAAACAAAAATCAGCTTGCTACTTACTTACTATTACTTATCATAAACATGAGAAACAGCTGCCTTCAGAGCATCCGAGTGTATCAAAAATTGTTACTTATTCGAATTAAGTTTCAAAAAACCCAGTTGGCTAGACGCGAAACTTCACTCAAATTCACAAACTCAGTTCGATCTCTCTAACGCATTCGATTCATTCAAAGGTATTTAATTGAACCCACTAGGACCCATTCATTGCATAAATTCATGCAGCTCTCTAATAATTAAAATCGAAAGCCCCCTCCCTAAATAAATTCAAGGTTAAAGATATTTTTAAAATTCTTTATTTTAATAACTTGACAATAATATTGGTATATTTTCGATTTTATAGATCTTATATGCTGGTTGATCGGGTTATTTAATTGCAAATAATGTAATTTATAATTAATATTTATGTAATATTAAACTAACTCACAATCATTTGAATTAAGTAAGTGTTCAGTATATGACGTTATATACTTTTTCATATTCTCTCTCTTTCGCTTTCCAGTGTTTTTATTAAAATATATAATATATGTAGTATATGTATGTTGATGTTTGTGTGTGTGTGTGTGTGTGTGTGGCTTTGCGTGCATTTTTGCCTATAATTTTTCGATTTTCGACAATTTAACGAAACCGGAATAAACAGCGCCGATTCTATACATGAAACATTACCTAGGAAAAGAATGACTGGCTGCTAAATAATTTACACAAAAATATATACTGCGGAAGGTTGCACACGAGGTGTCACATTAATTGATCTTTACAAATGTATACATATACGAGGGTGGGTAAACTATGTGTGTATGTGTGCGATGTGTAATGGCTGGCATTAACTTACAACTCACGCACTTGAAAATAGTAGATTAATTACATATATAAGAAGCAAATCCACTGCATTATTAGCTTGACAGCATATGGATGTGCATAGATATCAGAACTAGCGTGTTATTGATTTTCTTACATTACATTTACATTGGTTGTTTCATTTATATTAAAATTATATCATTGCAGTCGCGAGCTGGGGATCTCTCTATTTATCTCAAGGTAAGACTGTGCACATTTCAGTGGCATTTACATTTTAAATATACATACATATAAATTTAAAGGTTGGCGTCTGTGTCAGGAAGACGACTCACCATCAATATTATAGTAGTACGTACTTATTATGCACGATTTGGTTATCATTACAAAACAAAACACGATTGGCGGGTGGATGAGACAATGCACAGATCAAATGAAGCAGCACGTGCAGCATGCACGTAATATTTACTAAACAGTTGAGTTTTTGTGTATAAATTGCCTTCTATACAAGTCAAGTTACAAAATTTCTAAATAGATTTTAGCACTTAAATTAGGGATCGCCATTAGTATTATTATATATATATATTTTTTTTTATTTTATTATTAATGCAGTTCTTGTTGCTGCTGTTGCTGCTGCTGCTGCTTTCCGTTGGTGTTTTAAATTGCCTGTTAATGGCTCTTCTCATGGGTGTATGCATGTTTGTATGTGTGTATGTGTTTGGATTAACGTTGTTGTCAACAATAACCAAATCGCTGTAATTCTCATCTGGACAGACTGTGCGAACGCTCGCGGCTGCTGCTGCCGGACGAGAGGGGCTGCTTGCTGCTGCCCATTTCACCAACACGCTGATGCGGTGGCAGCCTGTCAAAGAACGGATGTCTCAAGGCCTCACCTGTAAAACAGCAAAATAGAAACACAATATATAATAAATTTTATATATATGTACACAATATAGAGAAATATTAGCAAGTACCGAAAATAGCAGTTATAGATTCAGATTTTTATTAAATCCTTACTTAGTGGCAATTATTTAGACTATTTTCTTTCGCTTACCTAACGTGATACGCGACGAGGGCTCGTATTCCAACATTTTCTTGATCAAGTTAAAAAGTTCGTTGTGATCCTCGCTATCACTCAGCTGGCAGAGGAACAACGGCTTGCAGTGATCACGGACATAACGGCCAGCGCTGGACTTCTCATCCCAATCTAACTTACCATGATAGAAGTACTTTGTTTTGGTTTTGCTATAAAGAGTATGATTGCTATACGTTAAACGATTTCGGTGAAAAGAACTGCGCCTTGAGAAATAAAAGCATGAGCTGCATTGTATTACCGTGCCATGCGATAAGGTATTTGTCCCAAGATGCGCTCCATCATGGCCAGATGTTCACGATTGTCATGCGTCTGGAATAGCGTGATGCCCAAATATAACTCGAACAAGATGCAACTGTCAAATCACAAGAAATAAAAAGTATAGTTAGCTTAAAGAACAAGTTAATTGAATTAACAGAATTAAAAACTTACCCGATAGACCAAACGTCGCACGGCTGTGACCATCCCAACTCCAGTATTACCTCGGGAGCGCGATAATGTCGTGTCGAGACAATTGTGCTATGGTGTTCGTGATCGAAGGTGGCAGACCCAAAGTCAATCAGACGCACGTCTGTGCTTTTGACGCGGCGCACCTCGCGATTCTATTTGGGTATTAAAGAAATCACAATATTAAGAGAAGAAAAGTTTTAAATGAATTATCCTAAGTTGTTAAAGTCTAATTTGAATATAAATTACTTAAATAATTTTAATATTAAATGGTAAGCTTTTTAATTTAAAATTGTATTTATTACAAAATTATTTTAAATGTTCATTAAATCAGTCATATACAAATTTTACATTATTATTATTTGAAAAGATCTCTTTACTGTTTTTTTTCTTTTAAGTTAATTTTAGTATTCAAAATTCAAAACTATTTACATATTAATTTGTAATCCTTCGAATTTTTATTTTTTTTAATTATTGTAAATTTAAATGTGTTGTAAAAAATTTCACAATAATAATATCAAATCATATTTTTGTATTTCAAAAAATTTTTTTAACTGCTTTATGTTGCCTTTAAATAAATGGATAAATAAAAGTAAATGCAATAATGTTATACTTACAATTTTATGATTATAGTGAGACGAGTATTCCGAATCAACAAAAAGTATATTTTCCGGCTTGAGATCTGTGTGCGTTAAACGATTGTCATGTAAAAACTTGACAGAATAGCATAATTGATAGGCCATGTGACGCACTTGATCCAGGGAATACGGCTCATAGTTGTTCTCGCGCTGCAAGTAAATATTAGTTTTATTAAGTATTGTAAAGTTCTATATTTGCAGAGTTGGCAAACATACCAAAAAATCGAAAACACTAAGACCCAGCATTTCAAAAACTATGCACATGTGTCCATGATAATCAAACCAGTCAATCATTTTGACGCACAAACTGCAAGTATAAATAATAAAGTTAATAAGTATACAATGAATTTAATAATTGAGCATTTTATAACTTACTGATCACCATGCGGATCTTTCTGTGCTATTTTCTCCAAAGCGTTTATCTCTAGCTTGGCAGCTTCGCGATATTTCTCAACATTCTTGATGATCTTCAAGGCCATGCAAAAATCACTGTGAAACCACAAAACAAGTCATTTAATTTACGGATGGAAATGGATTCGATGTAATTAATGTGATAATATTGAACTTACCGTTCCATGTCTTTGACCTTGACCACACGTCCAAAAGTGCCTTCACCGAGTGTGGCCATGATCTTATCTGAAATTTGGCAAAAGGATGCGAATTGTAGTCGGTTTTTAAACAAGAGTCAATAACAGGATAATTGTTAATAATTTACGATAAAAGCTAAACCTGAAACTTGGATTATCTTTCAGATATATAGAAGCAAAAAACCCCAAAATAGGCTCTAAACTGAACTGAACAAAACGTTTTCAGTTTCGATATTATTTCATTAATTATGCGCCAAAAGTTCAAGAAATTTATGTATGTGTATGTGTGTGTATTAAAGTGAAAAAAGAGAGAGGAAACTTCAATTTAATTATAATTATTTTTACTGACTGTAGAAAGAGATGTTGTAAGGTTTCATTTAAGTTGAGTTCAACTTGCAATTCTTTTGTTTTTCGTTCGGAAAATTATTAAGCGAAATAATGTGAAAATTTTTTGGTGCGCTTTGTCGACAGTTTTTTGTTTGTTTTTTTTTTTGAAAGATAATTAAGAAATAATAAAGAAAACTTGGAAAGTTGAAAACTATAAGAGTATTACGAGTAGTAGAAGTGTCTTTCATTATTAATTTTTTTTGTTTGAAAATAGTTTCTGGTAATCTCTAAACATAAATATGGAAAAGAAATTAAAAACGAAAAAATTGTCACGAACATCTGTGATGGAGAATGTCTCCGTTGTGGTAAATTAAGTGACCATCAGCATCATCTTGAATGACGGGCTTAGCTGTCTGTTTATTGTTGTCGGATCGGTGGAAGCGGTGGTGTTGTTGGCGACGATGGTGGTTCGATCGTGAGTAGGGTGGGTAGGTGCATACATCCGTTGATTTCAGTAGAATTGGCGACGACGAGGACGACGAATATTTAGCGAGTTATGTTTAAACGTTTTTGGTAGTGGGTTGCAAGACGAAGTTGTAGTTGTTGTTGTAGCAGAGGGGCGTGGTTGTTGTTGTTGTAGTTGATGGCAGTTACACAGACGAGTACATAAGGTGCGTGTGTGGATAAAGTATGTAATTTGAAAGAGAGAAAAAGAAACAAAAAAGAAAGAGAAAAAGAAAAAAAAACACATTTTATGGGTAAGAATCCAGAAGTATCCAGCAGAAATCCAGGCAATCAGTAGTTGATCCCACATTAACATTTTGTCCAAAAGAAGATCCCACGTTGGCACCACATCAATTCCAGATTTCCAAATTTCATAATCACCATTATGCAATTCATAATTATTCCGCCGAAGTACAGACATTCCATTAACCAACCATTTACATCATCATATCATCATCAAGTTGTTTGTACATCAACCCATCATCATCATTGTGATTTTCATCATCATATTCAGAAAAAACACGAGAAAAATACGTTTCGTTTGTTCGATAAGAAAATTAGTTCGGACAAATTTGTTTTTTTTTTTTTGTATTTTTTTTTGAGAATTTTTGTTTTACATAAATTGGGTTAATATTTTCAATATATAAAACATTTACAACAAATAGCATATAATATTGTTTTGTATATATAAATATATATATGCATGTATACACATATGTAAATATATGTACTGGGAAATGCCTTGGGAAATTAAAAAATAAGAATGCAAAAAAAAAGAATAGGAAAACAAACAAACCATAAAACAAATGGGCAATAATAAATTGCATTCGCTTATTGATATTTAATAATGTTGTTGTCTTTTTTAAATCACATAAGTTGTCTTTACTTTTTTTTAAATTTATTTCATTTTCTT
Organism: Drosophila innubila; assembly: GCF_004354385.1. Taxonomy (NCBI): domain Eukaryota; kingdom Metazoa; phylum Arthropoda; class Insecta; order Diptera; family Drosophilidae; genus Drosophila; species Drosophila innubila. Next base: position 19,000,712 of record NW_022995380.1, on the reverse strand, counting down.
TTTTTTCTTGTATGGTAAAAGGGAAATTAAGCTTTTTAATTTGTTTAAATTTATGAAAAAAAACCAGGTCAAGTTTTCTTACATGCAAGAATGTTAAGTTAACATATAACTGTTAGTTAACATGACTGCAACTCGGCGCGCTGTTAGTGAGCATTACTGTAAGTTTGCTGTAAGTTGTGTGAGGGTAGGGGGAGCAGGAGCGGGCACCAGTGTTGCCATTTTAGCTATTTTGTAGCTATAGGAAATATTGGACGGATGAAATTATGTGACATTATTCCCAATTAATTTTAAAATACATTTGGATTTACAGAAAGGGAAATTGAACACAGTTATTTTTTAAATTATAGCGATTCTGACAGTCGCGTGACTATTTATCAAATATTTTGATTTTCCGCTGTTGCACTTCATACACAGACAGTCTCATATTTTGTTAAAATTTTAGAAATAATAATATTTGTACTCTGAATTTGTTTCTAAGTTGAATTTTCTGATTTACGCTTCCTATATTTCTAATTTGTAATTTGGTTTCTTTAAATTTTAAAGTTAATATTGTTTTATTTTTGGTTTTTTGTAATTTTTACAAATATATTCGCAATTCGTTAGCTATTTCTAGCTAACTTATTTGATCAAATTATATACTTTAGCTCTTAAAATGCTGACAACACTGTTAGAAAGAGGATCAGGATTAGGAACAGGAAAGGGAAGCAGGTTCAATTGCTGGCGGGCGCAAGAAGCTCAAGGCTGCATATAAAAATGCATCGGAGTTGGCTTACAAATGTCGAAAGAGTCTTTGGAATGCGAGACCTATGGAACAGTGCCGCTGAGGTGGCACTCTTGGACAGCAGATAGTGATCATGTTGTTGCTGTAGATAATGTTGCTGTTGCTGCTGTTGTTGCTGGTGGTAGAGTGAACTGCCCAATGCATTGGCGCGTCGGCTACTTGAACTGCCATAACTATCGTTCAGATAACTTGCGGGCTTATAGCGTTCAAATTCACTGAGCACCGCAGCTGTGCGCGAACTTGCTCCCTGATAACGTTGCTGCTGCAACTGTTGCTGCTGTCGACGTGAATCTGTTGCTGCTAAACGAGCGCCAATGCCACCAAAGGCAAGTGCTCCGGAGCTTGAAGAGTGCAATAGATTGCTGGGTCTATATTTGGACAGATCGTTGTAAGTATTGTTGCTGCTGTTACTGTTACTGTTGTTGTTGTTGCGATCTGTGTTGAGCAGTAAACGATTTTTGTTGCTGTTGTTGCTGCTGCTGCCTGCTGTCGATGTTGCCGCCGTGTCTTGCAGTGTTAGTTTAGAGAGAGCAGAGGGTATTATGTTGCTAGTAGCAGATAATGTTGATGATAAGGAGGTGGAGGAGGAGGAGGTCGTGTTGTTGTTGTTGTTACTGTTGCTTGTGCTTGGAATCGTATTGGAGTTGGAGTTTGAATGAGTGTCGGTCTCGTCTGTAGTTGTTGTTGTTGTTGTGATTTTTGTGTTTGTTAGTTGGACATCATCGTTCTCATCAGAGCTACTCTCTGTTGAGCTTGAGCTGCATGAATCATCATCATCATCATCTTCAACATCAATTTCATTGGTATCAGCGTTTTCGTTAGTTACTTTTTTGTTGCGCGACTTTTTCTTGGGCGTCTCTTTGGGGGCATCTCCATTAGAAGCAGTTGTTGCAGCTGTTGCTGTTGTAGCTGTTGCTGCTGTGGCTGTTGCTGCTGCTGCTTCAATTGCTTCCATCTGTGCTGCTGCTGCCGCTTTTGCTGCTGCTTTTGCTTCTGCTTCAGTCTTCTTTTTAGCCTCCAGTTCATCCAATTGCCTCACACGCTCCTTAAGCTCGCGTCTTTTGCGCATGCGTTCCTCAAACTTTTTTGCCTCCAGAAATTGATTATCTTCGCGCAGCAGCAACAATATGGCCGCATTATCCTCCGACGAACGATCATCCGCTAGAATCTCTCGATCCTCGGCCGTTAATTCCGGCGGAGGCGCTTCTTCTCTGCGTCGATTGCCGAAGCGATTGCGAAAATTCTCCGTGTGATTCTCAGTGTTGATTTGAGTATCTGCAGTCACAAGTTCAGTTTTATTTCGGCCATAAGCTCGACTTAAACGCTGTGCATTTAATGCAGTATCTTCATTTGCTGCTCTACGGCCATAACGACTAGTTGGATACCCTGTAGCGCCTCCAGCACGCAGTGCATCATGATAATCGTTGGTCTGATGATGATAACGATTGCCACCACCACCACTATAATCGAGTGGATAGTTATCGTCCAGCAATCGATTACCACTGGTTAGATAACCACTGTCTGTAGAATCCGCCATATAACGCTGTCTTTGTTGGAGCCGACTTCTGTAGGGAGTCCGCTCTTTGGCAGTGCGATCGGAGGCGTTGAAGGAGTTCGATGATAACTTCGATTTGGCCAAATGATGCGATGTGGCACTGCGCGACAATAAACCACCATAATCATCTGGTTCCAATGTCTTGTCACGATCTTCCTCGTGTCGACGCCGTCCTGCCGTACGCTCCAATATATCCGAGTATTTGTTCTCCAGCCGTGACACGGCAGAAACTGTTCCGGTTGTTGTTGTCGGCGTCTTGTCTTTGTCCAAGAGGAAATCGCGACGCTGTGCGTCACAAAGAGAAACCAAGTCAATCGCAAGGGATTTAATCAAGAGATTGAAAGTGTTTTAAAGCAGCACTCGTGTGAAACCAATGGAAACGACGACGACAAAGACGACGATGTGCAGTGGGGCGTAATCTCATTTTGTGCGACAAAAATAAGATCTTTTAAACCAATAAAAATGTTAAAACAAAAATATGTGGAATCATTTGATAGAAAACTTCTTAGATTCAGAAGTGAATGCTCATACAGGGTGCTTCTTTCGGTCAAGGATCATAGTGGGGACCTAACTTATGCTTTCCTGCAAAAATAATCTCTTTTATTGTCACGATTTTCAGCCTGAGTTTCCACTGTGCGATGTTCGAAAAAAGTTTCACGCTTCGTGTGAGGCAGACTTCGACTTAGACAGACAGCTAAGAGATACAGGGCCAAAAAGACACACTCAAATTGGCCATTTCGGCAATGGTTAATAACAGTGTTTTAAGAGGCATTTCACGCAATTTCACTCGCATTTAAGTCTTCCCATCCAGCAGCTTTCTCCAACAAAATATTTCATTAAAAAAGGGGAGGTGGGCGTTTTTTTATTTTTATTTTTGTATTTGTATTTTTATTTAGAACGCCAAGCGAAATCTAAACAAAAATCTACGGCACGCCGACCTTCAGAGTTTATATATAAATATATATATCAAGAATCGTGAAACTGTGAATAGCTTTTTATTATATGTACATCAGACAACTGAGAGTGAGAGAGAGACCCAGTAGAAAAGCGGAGCGGAGAGTGGGAAAAAATGCACGGACATTTTGGTGGAATCGAAAATAAATTTCGGCGGCGTTAATGTACACGGCGAGAAGGAAGATATATTCTATATGCTATAGCAGCACTATAAAACGAACGCCTTCATGTGGGCACAGAATGCATATATATACCGACTATTGACTATATACACCTGCTATACGTATATATATATATATATAAATGTGGTGTATTGGGTACATAATGTAGCAATCGAGGATTGCTTATTAGCAATCATATTAGTGAAATGATACATCCCATTCCCAATTCTTCCCTCAGTTTCTTCGGGCTGTGACAGATTTGGGCCACTGACTTTTGTTGTGACTCATGCGACAGGTAAAAACAAAAAAAAAAGTGGACCAACAATTTTAAGTATGCTCCAGAAAAAATTTGATATAGCGTTTATACGGTGAATTTCATGAATTCTCGAGATCGCGGAATCAATATTCAGCCCAACTGCACAAAAAAAAAGAGTTGTGAAATGATGACAGTTAAGAGAGACTCTGTCGGTGGCTGTCTACGATCCTTGCTATCGTCATCATTGTCGTTTTCCATTGGCAATACACTGCAAATAATTGGATACTAACATCTTCTAGATCACGCCTGCTTCGTACTGACGCCGGTTTATAGTAGCTGCTAACGGGACTCAGATGCGTTCGCAGCCTGTCCAGCGCATTGGCCGTTGTGGCACTCTTCTGATAACGACCCATAATGGCGGCACTGCTGCTTCCCGCTCCCCCCGCTGCACTGCTACCACTCGTGATGGGATGATAGCCCAAACCACCGCCTGCATAGTAGCGTCTGTGGCGATCCATATTGGTGTTTTGATCCCGTTCCCGTTCGCGTTCCCTATCCCTCTCTTTATCCCTGTCCCTGTCTCTTTCCGCTTCCGGGCGCCTTCGACCGCTTGAAGACTTTTCCGAGCTGCGGCGACGTTTCTGTTGTTTTGTTAGACTCCCTTTTCTTTTATCGTTGTTGTTCTTGTTGCTGTTCTCATTCGTTGGAGTCTTGGAGCGTTCGTTGTTGTTGTTGTTTGTGCTATCCTCGTTTATGGCTGGCGCACTATAAAAGCCCAAAACAAAACAAGAATTGCTAATGACGCACGCTTTGATATGCTATATTCCCTTCTATCTATTTGTTTTTTGTCAGTGTAGGTTTTGTTGAGGTGTTTTCTTTTTTTTATTTATTTTATTTTATTTTTATCGAAATATTGCGTTTTCCACGCGTCTCAGATCGCGATGAGAACGCGCGCGTTGCCACGACACGGACTAAATAATAACTGAGGAAAATTCGAACGAGAAAATATACGCGCAGAGTAGATGAATCGGAAAAAAGAATAAAAATGTTGGAAAATGCCGTGCGGCTACGAAAAATTATTGAGGAATCGTTTTTATTTTTGTGAAAAAGTGTGAAAATATTGCGCACTTGCCCCAGCAGCTGTGCGCGACAGACAAAGAGAAAGCCACAGAGAACAACTGAGCGAGAGAGAAAGAGAGAGAAGAGAAGTGATCAAAGAGTGGGTGGCATGAATAGCTGAATTTATTCTTTTGTTTGTGCTTCGCCTGCTTAAAAATGCATTTCAATATTGTTCTCAACTTCCGTCAGGTTGATGAAACAAGGAAACATTTGGAAAAGCTTGGAGGCAAAGCCTTGAACTCTCTCTCTCTCAAGAAAGTCAATAAAAGAATTGCGTTTTGCGAGTACGTACGTAGACTTAATGTGCTTGCATTATAAATAAATAAAGAGTAGTTGCTTTGCAAAAGCAGAGAGCAAACTAAAAAATCAGAGAGCGCGAAAAGATCAAGAGAGTTGCCAGACAGATGGCAGACACCGAAAGAGCACGAGAGAGAGAGAGTTTGAAAGGCGAGCTCTCAAACTTGAAAGCTTTCTTAAAAGCTCTACTCAACTGCAGTGTTGCTCTGCAATAATTCAATCGAAAAATTATGTACGTATGATTGAAATAATATTAATACAGATCGCTTATCTGTACTTAAGTAAATGAATGGGATAGAACTACTATGTATATATACCATAAAGTGAACTACCTCTCTTTCTCTCTGTTTCTCTTTCTATCTAATTTTAATTATTGGAATTTCTGGACACTTGTCAAACTAAACGTTTATCAGGATACAATATTTTCACACTTTTCACAGATTAACACGTTAACGTTTTTCAAAAGCGCACTAGATTTTAATGTTTACATAATTCTTTGGCTACTGCAGAGAATTAGAGAAGAACGCGTAGAGAAACGCAGCAGCGCGTTGCTGCGCTGCAACTAATGGCAATGGGGCAAATTACATACTTAAATTAACGAATAATACTAAAAAGAAAAACAACAAGAAAATCTAATGAAAATAAAATAAATGATGACGCGTCTGGCAACATTTTGACCGAGTTTTTGTTGGTTGACAATAAAAAAAAAAATAAATAAAAAATTAAAAATAATTTATACGTGTGTGCAGCGTAAGCAGTGTTGCCAACTCAGCTATTTTCCCGCCAATTCGAAAGTTTTTTGAATGCCAAAGGCGGCAAAAAATTGTTAAATAGCGACTGGCGGAAATTAAAGCTATTTTGAAAGTTAAAAAAAATTAATGTCAATATTCCGAATCATTATTATTAAGAATACTATATCGTTGTATACCCGCTCCGATTAAAACTGTGCAAAATGTGGTATAATTAGTTTTGTTTTTGTTGTATGAATAAAATCAGTGACAATGCCTAATTGTGTTCCTAGCTCTCACACAGAAAAATATTTAAGTTTAAAATTCTTGAGTTTAGCACTTCAAAAATAAGTAAGTTTTCAGATCAGGACTTTTTCCCTTGAGTAGGCTCTGAGATATAGGTTTTCATAAAAACTGACAATTATTCGAAAAAGCGCTAAATTGAATTGATTGTTAATACAGATCTACACTTTATATGATTTATATGCACGAAGTTGTCTGCACAAAGACTTTATAATCCTTTTGCCTATTTAAAATTGTAGCTTAATACAAACTATTTCCTGATTTTTTTTTTTTTTTTTTGTATCTAATTAAAAATGTTAATATATAGGACCTGAAGAGTTGGCAACACTGATCGTAGGTATGTGTGTATGTTTGTTTGTGTGTGTGTGTGTGTGTAATTCATTTGCTTCATTTCTTCTGCATCGATTACCGATTGCGTTGCTGCTGCTGCTGTTGCTGTCGAAGTTGTTGTTGTTGTTGTTGTTGTTGCTGCTGCTGGTTGTTATCAGGTCGTTCGCTCGGATTGCGTCGAAAGCGTTGCAGCAAACTGTTGCAGCTTTCAGAGAGCAGCTGTGTGACGCTCGCTGCCGTCGCGCTGCGCATGTAGCGTCTCTGCTGACGCGGCTGTGCAGTCGGCGTCGCTGCCGCCGCCTCCATGTCAGCTGTTTTCTTCGTCGTGTTGATGTTGCTGCTGCCGTTTTCATTTGGTAAAATCTTTTCGCTTTTTTCACGTTGAAAACGACTTAGAAATGTGGCCATTTTTTTTGCGTGGGTTTCTTTTTTTTCTCGTACTTATTTTTTTAATTCCTTCGCTCTGATGACGGAAATCCGATAAATATTACTTATATTCGTATGCTACAAACACAGCCATATCCATATGTACACACATGTATCTGATAGATGCAAGAACTGATCAAAGTTGAGCGCTTGCTTTAAAGATTCTTCCTTTTGACTTGATCTATTTCATGAAATTAACTGAATGTACGCTTTACAATATTTGGTATTTTTGCATTAAATCGACGAGAGAATATGTACTGTCTGTATAGTTAAGTATATGTACTTAGTATATTTATACATATATAGTATATATAAAGAGCGTATTTATGTGTTGTAAAAATAATTGAAATTGTACGATATATTTTGGCAGCTTCGACAGAAATAGACACACAACAGAAGCAGCGACAATTTCGATAGCGATTGCGATTGCAATTTTGATTCTGAACCCAAATCGAATTCAATTTCAATTTCAACTTTAATTTGCTTCAACTGCTTCAATGCATTTTGAATTTTGGCTTTGATTTTTACACGCACTTTGAGCCATTTGCCAGCTGGCTATCAAAATTAGCGGGTTTTTTAAATTGAATTTTTATATTTTGAGGTTTTCAGCGGGTTCTTTTTGAAGCAAACAACAAACAGTCCGAAATCAGAGCAACATTTACGAAAGCGCACGCCACAAATACTAATTATAAAAATTGAAAAATATATATCGCCACGACGCCGTCGACGACGACAGCCGCCAAAGTAGCTGGCGAGTGTTTTGTGCTCAGGGCGGACGGAACATAGAACACGCTCCTCTGCTCCGATCTGATCCGATTCGATCTCTGAACCGGGCGCTTGCTTTTGTGGCCACCGCGGGAGAGCTGCCAGTTTTTCTATTATTGTTTGCTATGCTAAATAGCAAAAAAAAACTAACCACAAACCCAAGGCAGGCAACTTAATAGATCTAACCGTTTTGCAAATACTCTATTTTTGTAAGAATTACAAGAACAAAGACGAGTCAGCTCAGTAATGAAATATAAGGTTGAAACTGGAAACATCAAATAAGAAAAACGATGGAAATTCACAAAATTCAACAGTTTATGCATATTAGAAATGAGTAACTTCGATTTTTCTCAAGCGGCATTTTAAGCAACATTAGAAAAAAGTTCGAAAGCCGTAAAGAAATATTTTATTACAAACAAAATGTTTCCAATCCAAATTTCACATATTTTTGTAAGAGCATTCAACAATCGTTCTATCGATTCGAGTGTTTAGTTCAGAGAGGAGGAAGAGAACAATGTACGAGTATGTTTTATGTATTCCATGTATTCGGATTCGTATTCGTTGTTGATGTTACATATTCTTGAATAGGCAGGCAAGTTGCAGATTGTTTAGCATTTTACGAGTTTTGGTTTTTACACATTTTAAATTATAAATAGAAGTTTTGGAAATAGTTGTGCAAAAGATCAGTATTGGCAGGTGTTAAAATACAATATAAATTAAATTAAAAACATAAAGATAAAAGTAATGCGGTGTTTAAGTGTTTGCACTAAATAAACAACATAAATTAAGTGTGAATCTATTTTAAGCGAACCACACAAAATTGACATTGAATTTCGGTTTAGTTTTGCTTTTTGGTTTTTGCTTTTGCCACACGATTGTGCAACGCTGTCGCCGCGTCTGATGAGAGAGGCCACAATGGGACACAAGGTGATCCAAGGCGGAAGGGAAACAGGGATGGAAGGAAGGTGAAGGCACTTTTCGCACAGGAAATGCGCGCTACAATCTCAAATACTGTTCTTGGCCCCAAGCGGAGCGTAGGCCTTTGGAGTGCAATAAATGATGAGTCAACAATCTATTTTCAGAGTTTGAACTACAGACGTGTGCAAAATAATAAGAACAGCCCCCAAAAATATTCATGTTATAAATTGATCGGTGAAATCGCCAGAGGAATTCATCTTATGAGAGAGATGTTAAGAAATATGTAGAAGGAAATGCTAAATAATTATGGCAAGAAGTGATAAATTCCTGAAGAATATAAAATTCAAATAAGTCAAAATTATCAGATATATATTTATAGTGCCTCTTTATATTAAATGTAAGTTCCCAAATGTGTATTTATCAAATTTTTCGTCGTTTTTTTTAATTTTCAAATTTTTGAATAGTATTTTTTTTTTGAATATAGTAATCAACGCAACATTAACCACGGTAAGAGCTAGAAGGCTGAAAATTTCTCAATATTTGCGTAGTAGTAGTTTTTGAAAAGTTCGACCTGCAAGTGGGTCGAAGATGTGATCCAAATTAAAAAGCAAACTCAGAGTTGGAAAAAATTGCTAGTTTGTACAACTATTTCTAGGCAAAAGCTGCTGCATTTATTAATTTCCACACATTTGTAGCTTCGATGTTGATTCGTTTTTTAAGTGTGCAAGTGTGTGTGTGTGTTAGTAGTAGGCAGCAGCATTCTGGACACATGTGTGTAACATACAACAAGTAACAAAAAACGATAACAAAAATATGGAGAAACGTAATAATTTGCCAAGAAAAGAGAATCTACCTCGATGAAATGCAGACCCAAAACGGATTTGGACATTTCATTTTGCTGTTGTTGTTGCTGGTGTAACTGTTGTTGTTGTTGTTGTGAGTGACTGTATATGACAGAGTTGCTTTGTTGTAGTTGTAATTGTTGTTGTTGTTTTTGTGGTTGACCGTAAAACAATTGCGTATTTGTATTTGAATCATATTGAAGCGCAGCGCTGCCAACGTTGACGCCGCTGCCGCTGCCAGTCGCAGCAACGGAAGCGTTAAGAAACTGCGTATGCGGATGTGGTTGAGCCTGAGTCTGAGTCTGAGATTGTGATTGAGGCTGGTACTTGGCCGGCTGCCCCACCAGCTGACTCTGTTGACTGGGCTTGGGATACGCATATGGATCAAAGGTTTGCAGCGGTTTGCGTTCATGCGTCAAAGGTGGTTGTTGCTGCGGTTGCAGCGACTGTTGCTGTTGTTGCTGTTGTTGTTGCTGCTGCGGTTGCTTGGGAAGATTGTAGTAATTGCGACTCATCATGCCCAGTCCAAAGTGTGGACGCTGTGCGGCTGTAAAAGAGGCCGAGTGGGTGAGTGGTGCACCGCCAGCAACATTGACACGTGTTTGATAACTGAGCTTGGAGTTGTTGTTGTTGTTTATAGACTGATAAGTGTACAACTGAGGTTGAGGTTGTTCTTGTTGCTGATGCTGCGCCTGTTGCAAGCTTTGTCCAAATTTATTCTCCTTGTTTGTATGCTTTTGTTGAAATATGGCCAGGTTAGAATTGCTGGGTTTGATCACATGCGAAGTGGAATATGACTGCTGCAACTTGTGGGCATGTGGATGGTGTTGCTGCTGCTGTTGTTGTTGCAGTAGGGCATCGCTGTTGCCATTCATGGTGGAGCAAGCAAAAGAGTTCCAGTTTAAGAATGCACGCTTCTGTTGCGGATAATGCTGATGTTGCAGCTGTTGTTGTTGTGGATGCTGTTGATGTTGCTGTGGTGGATGTTGCTGTTGTGATTGCTGCTGCGGCAGCTGCAATTGTTGCTGCTGCAACAGACGCTGATAGCCCATGGACAATTGAGAGGTCGAATTGGACTTGCCAATGGGATATGCAATCCTCTGTTGTTGCTTTTGCTGCTGCTGTTGTTGTTGTTGTTGCATTAGCGACTTCTGTGGATCGTAGAGTTGCACTGGCACTGGAATCTGCGAATCATTACATATTTTGTTGCTGACATCCTCTTTGTTGTGTTCAACTGTCAATGACTCGGACATAAGTGCATTGTTGTTGTTGCTGCTATTACTGTTGTTGTTGTTGCTCTTCAGCTTAAGCATGTCATTAAGACATTTTTCCAATTTATTGTCCACATCTTTTTGACGCTTTGTTGCTGCTGATGAGGAAGATGTTGTTGATGTTGCTGCGCTAGCAGCATTTGTTGATGTTGCTGCGGTTGCAGAGCTACTTGTTGCTGTTGTTGTTGGCACATCCACTGTGGAGGGTATGTGAAAGGACGATGTGAACTTGGATAACTGTGGCAAGTGTGTGGTGCAACAGTTGGTCACTGTAAAACTGCTGCTACTCACAGTGCTGTTGCTCTTCTCCGACTTGCGCTCCAGAGAAGCGCACTCTTTGGAGGATTCAGCAATTGTCGCGGCCAATGGAGCTGTTGCCACTTGTTTAGCTGGTTCCGTCGGTCGACGAAACAATGGCACACAGGAGCTACTAGAACTCTTGAGCACACCAGTCGAGGATTTATTGTTACCTACGGGTTTTATTAGCTGTGATTCCTTACTCGTCATCAAAATGGCCGAATTGGATGTGCTGCGACTCAGCGATGGCAGATGTTTCATATAACAGGGTATATGGGTGCGACTAGAGCTGCGCAACAAAGGAGCAGGCGCAGGAGCTGGAGTAGTTGTTGGTCCAATTCCCGGCACATGTGTCATTGAGATGCTCTTGTTCAGCTGCTGACAAGTGGAACTGGACGACGAGGATGTAGCGACTGTTAAAGGCTGTTGTTTCACAGGCACTCGACTAATAAAATTCGTTGTTGCCCTTGGCTGATCATTGTTGCATAATATCAGCTTGTAGAGATCATCTTTGGTAACCGCCTGTCTCACTTTTAAATCCAGTTGCGACAACGAAGCGTTTTTCTGCAAACGATGATTTTGTGGCTGCTGTTTCTGCAGTTCTTTCTGTGCCGCCTCGGCAACGGTGGGATCAAAAATTGCCAGCTTCTTGGCCGTCTTGGCATCCATCTTAAAGGGCTGACCATCATCGCCCAATTGGGCGCCACAAATCTTCTCATAGTTCCAAAATGTACGCTTTGGCGTCTGTCGCTTCTGTGAACTGCAGAGATTCTCGCTCCAGAAATCGTTCATTAGCTGCTTGTTAAACGATAAATTCGAGTCACTCAACGGACCTGCTGCTGATTTCTGTGCTGCCTGGGTAAGTACCTTGCCATTTGCACTGCCACCCAGTGGCATATTGTTGCTGGAAATGCTGCGCTGCAATTTGGGCTGTTCCGTTTTGGCCAAAATCGAGTTTGAGTTATAGGCGGCGAGTCGAGGCAATGCACGATTGTTGGCAAAATTAATGGAAGAGGATTTGCTTAGGCCACTAGAAGTGTTGACTGTTTGCGGTAATTGCTGTGAATTGGATTTGCTGAGCTTTGGATGTTGCTGCTGTCGCTTGAGACGATCGTAGAGATCCTCGCACTCCTTGAACTCCTGATGTAGCTTACGATCCAATTCGCTGTAGTCGGGTAGACTCTTCAGATACTTGTTCATCATTTCAATCTCCGCATCGTAGAAATTCGCATCCAGTTTGGCACTTGTGGTGGCCGCTGCCGATTTCTCCTCCAGTTGTTGCTGTTGCAGCAGCAGTTTGTCCAGATCGATGGCAGTCTTGGTCTTCTGCTTCGGCGCTCGACAGGGCACCGGTGGCGGCGACGAGGAAGGAGAACTACAGGACGACAGAGAAATGCTGGAGACGGGACTATTGGCCACCACACGAGTGGGAGTTGTTATTGCACCCGTTGCCGCATTGTACGCCATTGGATGATGCTGTTTCCGCGCCAGCGGAGGCGTCGACTTGGGACTCGCCGGCAACAGCGGTCGATTCTTACGCACCGCCACCGGAGACGAGATCGGCGAACGGACAGCGCATTTGGTTTCCGGCAAACTCGATGATAAAACCGACGCGAACTGCGGCGAAACAACCTGAAAGAATTGTTGTCCATTTGCAGGCGCAGAAGAAGCTGGAGGCGGAGGCATTTTACTCGGTTCCTCTCCTGATTTCGTTGTGGAAACTGCAGTGCATTCGGCAGCAGCAACCGTTAGCTGCTTTTCCGGTTGAGGCGATGTGACAACTGCCTTGCCAACATCTTGACTCATTTAAGCACTTGCCGAACGCAACACGATCTTTTCACGATCTAGTTTTAATCCGAGAGGAATTCACAAACTTTAATCTTCTATTCGATAATGATTATTTTAGATTTTCACCGGACTTTAAAATATGTTATTTATTTTTCCACTTTGTCTTCTAGTTTCGTTTCACTTAAAAGTTCAGTTCTGTTACTACTTAAAAGAAATTTCGAGATCTAATTCTAATCCTTCTTATGTCCAAGGCAAATTCCCGAGCTTGGCTAAGCTATAAGCTAAGCTATAAGAATTCACAAACTCGGATCTAGTATCAAACCTTGTACAGTTTTTGTAGAACTCACTTAATTGTATTCTAAATTTATTTAGATTCCATTCTTCTAAACTTCCATATAGTTAAGATTCGTGTTTCACTTGGCTTCAATTTATTTTACTTATTGTTCATGCTCACGAGTTAGTTCCACTCTTTTAATTAAGTTTCATTTAGCTCCTATTCCGTAATTAATGTTACAATTTTACGATCGCGACGAACTTTATCGATATCGTTTAATTTGCGTTGTGTGTTTGTGTAAATGTGTGTAAACTTATCGATAAGACTATCGATAGCAGCAGCAAACAAGGCAAATTCAAAACAGAACACAGGAAAAAGGATGAGGAGATGAAGATAGGGATAAAGAGACACCTACAGACACCACACTAGACGATTAACAGATCACGAATCATATCAGATCACCATACACAGATCACAGATATATAGATATCGAGACCAACCTGCAGATACTGTTCCGGTATCTTACTGTTCTTGGGAACAATTATCTTTTTGATTATGATTATCTTATCGCCCTCGATTTTCGTAATGGTTATGGGAACACCCATCTGGGGACGTTGCGGCTTTGCCAAGGACACGGCAGGACGATTGGCGGTGCGCACCACCTGAGGACCCGTTAGGATGCCACCTGGTGAGGGTTTTGGTGGTACAGCGGCGGGTTTTGGCTTCGGTTTCGCTGCCGGCTTATACTCCTTGTTATCACTGCGCACAATAGACAGATGATACAGGGGTTTATCGTCATCCAGTATGCTCTTTTGTGGTTCCGTTTTCTTTTCCACCTTACGCAGGACCACGCCCAGCATTGGACCCTCCTTGGGCTTAACCGTAATCGAGCCACTTGGCGCCGTCACCCGTTTGAGGCACACACCCAAATTGGCACCCACTGGCGGAGGTGTCTTGGTGCGATGCACCATCTTGCCGCTAGGTATTTCACGGTATTCATCCTCCTGGCGATTTCGAGTCGGAGGAGGCGGTGTCTCTGGATTTGTGTGCAACATGGGCTCGGGTGCCACCAGTGGTGAGGGACCCGGAAACAGATTCGTTAAACTGCTACGCCGTCGATTAATGATGTTGGGTGCTGACACGGTCTTGGACAATGGGAATTTGGGTGTCACTTCCACAGGGGGATCATTATTGCTGAGAGCGCTGGCGGTGCTGCCACGTCGACTCTCACTGACGCTGGCCGAGTTGATGCTGCTGATGCTGGAGCTGTGCAAGCGTTCTGGAGCGGCACTTCTCTCCCGGTGACGTACCTCGGGCGGTGACGGTGAACGTCCTCGACTGCGCTGCTGGGAGGATGCATTACGAGCTGCTCGCTGGCTGCGCAGCAACTCGATTGAGTCGGCCAGCTGCGAGGAGGTGGGGGAGGAGGAGTCATCTCCAGATGCAGTACTAGCAGGTGGAAAGAGTAGAGCTTCCGTCTCCAGGGAATCGCTTAATATGTTGGGCAGTGAAATGACACCGTCTGGGGATGTACTCTTGGGGGAGGGACTCGAAACTCTATCAAGTTCTTTCTTTCTCTTTGCCTCCATCACTTGATGCAGTTGCTCCTCCTCCCGTTGCCTATTTTGTTCATCTACTTGTTTCTTTCTCTGTTCCTCTTCGACTACCGCTCTGGCTCGTGCGGTGGCCTCCACTTGAGCAGCCAGTCGCAGCTGCTCCTCAATCAATGCTCGTGCCTTGGCCTCGGCTTTCGCACGAGCCTGGGCTTCTTCCTCGGCAGCTGTTGCTGCTCGCAGTTTGTTTAACTCTGTGGCCGTCATTTGTTTAATGCTCAGACGACGCTGGGTATCGAGAATCAATTGGATCTCACCAGTTCCTCCATTCGCTGAAGTTGTGAGATCCGCGCAGCCAAGTGCAATTAATTCGCTTAGTTCGTTGGACATTGCGTCGTCGTACTGTGCGTATACGTGATGTATATATATATATTTCTTAATCTGTTATCTAATTATTCTTTTCGTTTTTTTTCACTGGGGCAGGAAAGTAAATCCAACGCGAATTGCGTTTGCTTTGACTTGCTCGACGCGACTCGCGATGTTTGTGGCGTTTGTAAAAAAGAAACCTGCTCGATCGATAGCCCTGTTAATATCATCGTGTGGTGGGTGTTGGGTGGTGGCAATTGGGGGTGGTAGTGGCAGTGGAGGAGGGTAGGTAATGCTCTCAATGTCAATGTCTCATTGGCATTTTGGCAATTGATTTGCATGCCGCATTTAATTTATTAATTGATCAAATAGCAGCCAACAACAACAAAGTAATTTCACAAAAATAAAAAAACAAAGACTTTTCACACCCTACTCCCTCCGCCCTCCTTCTTCTCCTTCAAATATTTTCATTGACGCCAGTTCGATAGTACAAGACATCGAAATGTAAATATTGTCTAAACAATTCTGATAAATTCCCTGCAGTACCAATCAGCGCTGCCAGATCAGCCTATTTTCGAAGAGATCTGTCCATTATTTTTTAAGAGGTTTCAAAGTGTTTTTTTAAATTAAAACTAAACGAAAAAGCTTTAGTCGCGACCCCAACCATAAGAATACCCGATACATACTTTTATGAGTTTGTTTTTCTTTAAAATTAAAACAGCTGTTACTGCCAATATTTATGTAATTAATCAGTATAATAGATAATAATAATAGATAAAGTTGGTAGGGTGTGAAAAATTTGGTTGATCTAGCTCTTGTTGTCTGTGAGATCTTTGTTCATAAGGATGGACAGACAGGATTGTTGATTACGATGAAAAATATATATACTGTATAGGGTCGGAGTTGCCACATTCTACCTGTTACATACATTCCAACGAACACAAAAGACCCTTTTACTCATTTTTTTAGTACCGGGTGTAATGAATTGCTTTACAGGCAATGAACTAGTTCTAAGAGAGAGAACTCACACAAATAGTAAAATAATGAGCAACAATTTCCCCTACACTCCCACCTTGCCCTATATTCGTTAAGAGCGCTGGATCATCTCTTCCATTCGGACAACCAAGTGACCAAATGAGTGACGCGAACTGTCTGTGATAAATATGTATATACATATATTATTCTGTTATTCTCGTATATGGATGTACCCTAAGTTCTTCTCTCATCTCCTCTGTTAGTTCCCTCTGTTTTTATTTTTAACAAAAAGATGACAACGTACGGAAATTTTGCGCAGTCGTATATTATACATGGTACATATGGAAATATTAATGTACATTCATCCCCTACGTACGTATATATTATTTGTGTACAGTAAAACCATCTAGCAATGCCTATAGAGGCACATAGATAGAGAGATCTTGTTTTTTCTGGTTCATTGTGCTTACTTCTACTGTATTACAAATCGAGATGTTTGCACTTGCCAAATCTAAACACACACACAATGATATTTAAATTAAAATGAAAAAAGGCATTTTCGCTCAACTTGGTTAGTATTTGTTATATGGACAATATGTCTTGACATTTTGTGCTATGTTTTCGTTGGAAATAAAGCGCGCGTACCAAAAATAAATCCAAACATTACAAAAATAACTAAATTTGAAATTTTCTCAGCAAAGAAGAACATGAAGAAGAAGAAGAGGCAGCATCAAAGATCAACATAAGATGAATAATCCCTGCTGATCTCTAATGCACAAATACAAATGTAGTTTACACATGTACGAGTACATGTGTACAGTGTCTCACAGCTTATTTGAACCACTACATTTTTTCATGTTTTCATTTTTTTAGGGTTAAAAAAATTACAATATATAAATAAAAATTAAATTTAAGCATTTTGATTAAATTCAATGAAAAAATCTGTGCTTAAATTTCGTCTAGATCTGTTTTCCATTAAGAATTAAAGTCTTTTAAAAATGTAATATGTAAGACTCGTGGATCAAAAAAGCTGTGAGTCACTGTGTGTGAGAGTGAGTATATTCCAATTGGACTATTTTAATTGCGTATGTTGTAGTTGCTTTTGTTATTTTTGCCGTGTTGTTGCTGACGCTGTTTGTTAGTTCTGAGTCTTTGTTTTGATTCTCCTCTTTTCTTTTTTTTTTTTTAAATATATGTATAGCTTTCTTTCTCTCTTTCTTGTTGCAATCTACTCCAAAAGAGTGCAAAGTTCAGGTTGCATTAATTTATACACCTGCTGCTCGCACGTTTACTTCGATTTAAGTTCATCAAACAAAGTGGAACACGAATTTAAATATTTTTGAAAGATAAAATGGGAATTTTGAGCAAGTACATTTTATATACGATCTGTTTTGTTTTTTATTTTATTTTTATTTCATGACATTTTCGGCACTTTTGTAGTTTTGTTGTTGTTTTTTATTGCTGGTTCAATTTTATTTTTAAAGCACTTAAGTTTTCTTAAAATATATATTGTGTGCTGTTGGACTTGTTGATTATATCACGCGTGCTGTTTAACAATTGTTTAGTTTAATTTATTTTTTTTAACTTTTGCTTGAATGCGTGAAGTAATCATTACACAGGTATATGTATTTATACGATTTTCCAATATTAAACATTACACACACATATACATAAACAGACAGTACATATAGAAATTATAAACAAATTCGCGACAGTGAGTTAAGTAGAGAGAGAGTGAGAGAGAGAATTAGTGAATTTTTGTGATCCGCGTGCAGACCACGTACCGTTACACGACGATGGGCGACGATACACAACCGAAGAACGAATATTTGAATCTGTTTCAGTTTCAGTTTCTTTTTCAGTTTCCCAATTGAGAAAAACACACATTTCTTTCTCTACTGTTTGGTGTGTGATATTTTTAAAATTTCCCCGCATCACGAAGAGACCAAGACGCAAAGACGAAAACAGTATTTGAGTAAATGGCAAACATACAACTGGCGCTAGGTGGAGCTGCTGTGTGCTCTCACCAATCATCAGTCAGCTGGTGTCCCAGTGTCATGCGCAATGCTCTCCGCTGATCAAAGAGAGTCAAACAAAGAGAACGCAAGAAGGAGAGTGAGTGCCACTCACTGAGAGGATCATGGACAATGTAGTGATGTAAATTTAAACATAACATCGATATTAGCATTGGATTGAAATGTGATGCATTGATAAAATTAACTGCGAGTCCAAATAAGAAAAATATAGATTTTTATAAATCAGAGAGAATACAATTTTATGTGCTCAGTTGCTCACTCACTAAATAATCATCCATGTGATCGACAAAATACTCATCGACAATCCAATTTTCGCCGACATATCGTTCGATGGGAATATCACAGAGTGCCACCAAGTCAAATAGATTCCTTTGACGCTTCAACAGCAAGCAACGACTTATCTCAGCTCGATCATCGAAATCCTCTTCATTCTCTCCTCTTTCATATCCAATGTTGCCGTATGAAGTTGGCGTCGCCTTTTGCGCATGTCGTTTATAATGTTGCTCCAATTGTCGAAAGTACTGAATATTGACCAACTTTATGGCAACGCCAGTCGCGATCAGTGGATGATGCCACGCTTTAGCAGTATAACAGTTTGAGGAATTTGTGCGTGTTCTATACGATCTGCTCTTGTATGCTCTGCTCGCTTGGTCACCCAATCCCAATTGACGTCGAATTTAGCACTGACTGACATGAGCTCTGTCAATGTGTTGAATGTCGAATGATCAATTGAATGAAAGAAATCGAGGTCAGCGGCAGGGGGCAAAGTGAGGCGAGGCGAGAGCAGAGCAATTAATTCTGCAGATTATCAAGATCTCATAGGGAACACGACATGTGTATCTTAACTATGCAATCTCTTAAGATCTAAATTCCTTTTGTTATTGTGAAAACTATTATTTTAATGAGTTTCACTCTCATATTTAACAAGAAAATTCAAAAGGTACACAAATTTAGAGATCAAAATTAAGAAAAACTGTACTTCATTAGCATTATGAAAAATTATCTTTTGTTTTTCCCACTCCATTTGAATATCTTGATGTAATTATATATCGATTTTTTGTACTGTGCGAATCTGTTTTCATCGTATCGATTTAAATTATTATTTTTTTTTTTTGGTATGTTTTCTTGTTGGTTTCTTTTCAAAGTATTTCTAGAACTTAAACAAAATATTTAACAGTAGTAGAAAAAAAGTGCAAAGTCCGAAAACCATAATATTTTATTTTTTTAGATTTTTTAACATTCCGCTTCCCAAAATTTTTTTATAGTTTGGTGTTCCTAATTTTTCAGACATGTTATTTAAATGGAAATCTCGACGAGCTATGAAGATAATGTACCTAGAAGTCTGATAAAACTATTTAATTCCTAGAAAATTGGTTGAATTTGGACAGTTGAATTGTAGAATGACTGTTTGATTGATACAATGTAAACCGCTAAATGTTGAAATGCAAAATTAGCACAGCAATCACCGCAAAAGATAAGAACCAAGTGGTAAGTGGTGAGTGAGTGCTAAGTGAGTACAATGAGTGCGCTGAGAGCTGTGTGAATAGATTGCGACTATTTCAAGAGTTTAAATAAATTATAATAGACTTTGTGGTCAGGGTGAATAAAGGGTAGCTCACAAGGTAATCACTATCGTGATCAGCAAAGTACTCGATCACAATCCAATCATCCGTGTACGGCATAAAGCGTAGCGATGAATGTTCCAGTAATAGATCCCGATAATTATCGATACGTCGCAACTTGGTCGGCAGTTCACGTATTTTAAAACAAATTGGAATTTGAGAGTCCTCAAACTGCTTGGCAGTAATTTGAGATTTTTCTAAATAGCGTTTGAAAAACAGCATGTTCTTTGCTGAGTGATTCGATAACTGATTGAGAAACACCCGAAACGAAATTTAAAAAAAATGCAAACAAAATTGGCAAGCGAAGAGAGTCAGCTGAGAATAAACTCGTACATATTGGGGGAGTGTGTTAAGGCAGGGGGATAAGGACTAAGAAAACTTGATTGATTTTATTTTTTTTTTTTCGATTTTTTTCTAGTTTAGTCTGTTAAATTTTGCTTAATATTTCTTTTACCATACTTATTTATTTAGCATTTGATTGTTGTTGGTTGGTTGCTCAGCCTAAATGTTCGTTTGTTTCGCATTTTGTTAAATAGAAAATGAAAAGTTTTTACCTTAGCTTGCGATTGGCGATTGTTGCGCCCGCTGTCACGCTCATCCTTGGCGCGCTCACGATGCCGCCGCCTTGAGCTAGAGTGCGATGTCTCTTCCCTATAACGATACTTGTGCTGTCGCCTCCCAGTTGCGGGCGATTTGCGATGTGAACGCTTCGAGCGCTCCTTGCGTCGTCGGGAAGATGAGAGGCTATCATCAAAACTGCAAGACAATAAGAGAGAAAGGAAGGCAATTTAATAAATGGTAAATAGTAATTAAATATTAATGAATAATAATATAGATTCTGTTGAAATCATTACAGTTCTAATTTAATCAAGTTGGGAACATATTCAAGAGACATTTTGAGTTTTCTGTTGTTTTATGAAAACTTTAACATTATCAATGATATTTTGATTGGTGACAACGGAGATCAGACTACTTTAATATTTTATGAATTCGTTATGTTTCATCTTTTTTTAAAGTTTTAATGCAGTTTTTAAAGACTCAGATCTATCAGGAAAAAGGCTAAATTGACAGCACTTGAATTGAATATTACTTAATAATTTAAATTCATTGCATAGAATATAAATATAGATGAATGGCCGACCTTGATTGTACGCCCAGCAACTGTCGAATTACCAACAAAAAAAAAAGTGACTAGCCAAGAGAATTGGACAGTAAACGGAGTCAACATGGAAAGCTACTTAACGGCTAAGCTGCTGTTTGTTGCTTTTGTTTGTGTTGTTGTGGCTTTGCCCCTTGGTCGGGTTCTTGGGCCCCGACGGCGAGTGTCGGCGATTGTGTTGGCGAATATGCGAATTTGCGTTACCAATCAAGTTAATCAACTTGGCCGGATGGTTGGCTGGCTGCCTGGTTGCTTGCTCGCTTGGTTGGTCGGTCGATTGGTTGGCAGTCTGCCCACCATGAGCGACATGCCTTTGAGAGTGCGTCGTCGGCCAAGTGACAAAAAGGCTTATGACACTCATTGCGTGGCACAAAAGCAGCAGTAAAAAAAAATCTTAAAAGTACTAAGCTGCACTCGATGTATTGGCAAAAAAGGATCGATTTTAACAAAGAGAAAAAAAATATAATAGAATAAGCTAGAAATTTTTTAGATAAATTAAAAAGAAAAATCCAACCTTCTTTCCTTTAATAAATATTGACAAGACCAATGGAAAATTGAATTTAAAAAAAATCAATTTTAAAGAGCAAATCATTTTTCATAATTTATAAATTTCTCATAAAATTTGCGACAATCTTTTAAATAGCCCCATTTTATAGTGTGTTTGTAGGGTGTTATAAAGCAGCTTATCAAAATACAATCACGATTTAATATAAGTTAACATTGGCATAATTTCAGAGTGAATTTAAAATGTTTCCTTTAAACAGCATATTTCATATCATATTAGTCTTCTGAATATCTTTAATATAAATATAAAATCACAGACAGAGAAAAAGAACTTTCAAGTTATATTTCTTTTATCTTTTCATATAATATTGAAAACCCGAACCGGTTTGCAGCCTTGATTTAATATAATATTTAAAATATTATAAATAGATATTATATTTTAAACAATAAATTTCGTATATAAAATAAATAAATTTAGAAGTAAAATTAAAATCGTATATTTTAACATTATTTAAAATGTGATATAACATTATTATTGTCGTCTTTGGATGACGTTAAATAAACAAAGGCAGCGACAACATTGTGCAAGGCCAGAAACTGTGTCAATAACAGCGGTAGCCCCCAACCCTAAACATATTACATCAATGGAACTCACACACACACACACACACACACATTCTCACACCCATAAGATATCGACACGCCCAAGCAGAAACCAGCAACATGCACAGCTCCACATGCGGGTGGGCAGACAGTCAGTGGCCGCCAGTTGAGATCCAAGATCTCGGCATGAATCAGCTGCCTTCCATCCGATCCGATCCGATTCACACTCAGATAACTGACCTAGGCAGACAGACAAAGCGCTACCAAGAAGTCAAAGACAAGTCAACAACTAAAACAGCTGCTCTCAAGATCTTTTCGGAGACAATCAACGAATGCGGCAACCGATTTTTTTTCGGTTTACTCTCGCCCACAAATCGTGCTTAATTTGGTCACGAAAAATTATGAGAACGCAACGAAGCTGAAAGTGACTTTGACTACAAGTACGTTACACTCTCACACACACACACACACGCACATACACAAGTACACAGCTGCAGAGCTTAACGCCTGCGCTTATTTCAAGCCCGATTGAATAAACAGTCAAAAAGTCAGCGCCCTGGTATTGAATGTAGGCTCAAATCAGTTGCCTCTTTGGCCAACAAAAAAAATATATTTGACTGGCGTCTGGTTTAAACATCCAACACCTCTTAAGGCAATACGGTAGTTAATAGAATCATAGAACAGAAATCAATAGCGAGAGTCGCTCTATAATATATGAATGAAAATATTAAGATGAATTTCTCTAATTCAAAAATAAAAATCTTACATTACTCAAAAGCCCAAGTTGTAATCTGTATTACATTTTTTTGATACATTCTTTAAATTTTATTATTTGTTGGGGACGTTATTGACTTAAATATTCTACTCTTTATTATTTATAAGAATTTAAACGGATAACTCTATTGTTTATTTACATGTCTTGAGATTGTCAAGTTTATTTCAAACTCCCCTCGCTCAACCGTATTGTCGAAAATACTCGTATTCTTTGTTCTGAATCTTGATTAATGACACGACGCGTGCAAATTAGAGCATACCATTTTTGTCTACATATTCGTATTTCAATTGGATATTAATGATGATTCGTTGATTTGAACTTGTGGAACTTTTCACACTTGCCTCGAAAGCCAAGCTTACTACTCAATAAATAGCCGACCGATATGGGCGGAACATATTAAGTAATTGCTATATAAGTTAATTGATTAAGCAACTGTCTACGGTACCAACTGATTTAGTCTGATATTAATTAATGTCATTTAATCCATAATGGTAATAATAATAATAATAATGGTGACGGGAGAAACGAAATTATTACTATAAATTTTGTAAAATTTAGATAAAACTATTATTACAAATTTCCATAAAATGTTAATAAATAAACAGCTGATTAAACAAGAAGATTTAATTTATATTACAGTCTATTTAAATATATTGGATTTCTATATATTGGACAAGATAAGTCGGCCCATTTTATGATATGATAACCATGCAAAATTTTCAATTGAAAGTCACACCCATATTCTGAATTATGAGTTTCTTCCGCAACCCTCTGTAAACTTCTTAAAGATCTTTAAATCAATTATTGAATTTACAAGTGTTTATTTTCGCAATTAGCTTCGATTTTTCGCAACCCTTTATCAGTAAATACTAATATTTATCTAAAGTTCTTTTTAACCTAAACAACTGAATAATAAGAAAGATACTTCTTCATCCAGCTTCAATTCCATATCTCTTTGGTCTGATCAACACATGTGAGAATTATAGAATTATATCTTCGTCTCTTGCCCGTGTTATTAAGTTATGAAATTAATCATTTGAAAACCAGTTTTCGTATGATTTACATAGAGCAGCTAAGACACTTTAAGCCCACTAACAGTCAACAGTCAGCGGCCAACAGCCGACAAACATTTGTTGTATTTCGAGATATATATTTTTTTATTTGTGCTGACCCTGAAAATGCCATAAATACATTAAGCAAAACCGTACATATGTACCGTATATATATATAAAAATAAACTCCCTCCACCCCGGATCATAAGATGCCATTGTATGTGTTTTTGCGTATGTGTGGTGTGCTGTGCTTATATAAATGATAAATTCTCAGAGCTAATAATTGTGGCTCGATTCAGAGCTTCAAATGAATCACTGATAAATTTCGAGATATGTGACTCCAAACTCCGAAAAAGTTTGGATCAAAAAGAACAAAAAACAGTTAAGGTTTGATGTTGGTCGAACCTTTGACCTAGCAACTTTACAATTCAAAACTATTTGTCCAATTTTCCATGATTTTTTTCAGAAAAATGAAACGTCTTGGCATCAAATTTTAAATGTTGTTTTATACTAGTTACGATATAAAAAGCTGATGAAAAGTGAAAACTTGTGATTTAAAACTTTCAAAATTCCGAAGGAGGGACCTCTAGCATCAAAATCGCATTCTGGCTGGCGTGGTCGTATGGTTCTTTACTTATACAAGAATTTAGTTAGGCAAAAGTTGAGATTTAAAACCGGAATTATTGGTTGCTCTTAGGTTAAAGGCGATGACAACAAAACGATTGCTAAATTGTGGCTTTTGTTGATATTGTTGTTGTCATGCAAAATGACAATACAAAATGCCGTTACAAATAATGTAAATAATATGAAGAAAAATAAATGTGATACAAAGAATGAGTATAAGACAATGACAAATAGAAATTGTATTGGGCGCATGGGGCGAATGAGTAACGGTATTATGTAAATTGATCTGGGTGGCAAAGCGAATCAAGGGCGAATTGACGCAACAAAACACGGCGAGCCTTTGAGTTCACCAAATATCTCCAAGGTCATGACTATCAAGTGATCAAATAAATGAGAGCACTGCAAACAAATATGTAGAAGAAGAGACAGAGAAAGAGTTGACTGATTTCGCTTTATGCGTCAAAGGGAAGAGCAGTTAATGGTGAGTCAGCGACACCATCAAGTCTCCAAGTCAGTCTATCCGGCTGTCAGTTATGCAGGCAGAGATCGCACGCGTCTCTCGAGGTTCAATGAACGTAATGTAATGTATACTGTATACTCTATACTCTACCCTACACACTCAACAATGCACACAGTACATTTAGCTCCACAACTGGACAGACCGAAGCCGGCCATTACAGTTAACAAAAACAAGCAAACAGTTAAGCAAAATCAACGACGAAAAAATAAAAATAAAAAATATACAGATAAACAAAAAGTTCGTTCAATTTTGATCGTTATGTGATCAACAACAAAAGCACAAACACAAACAAGCAACTCAAAAAGGAAGTAAATGAAATTTTTGTAAAATATACAAAGAGAATTCTAAAAGATAATTCGATATTGCATTATTGTTATTGTTGTTGTAGTCAATCACCTTTTGGTTGCATGCTTAAATAGGAAGTCAATAAATTCAAGCTAAAACAAATCATTTCACATCAACATTTCCCCAACGGAGAGTGAAGAGGTAGACATTCTAAAAGTTGCATGTGTAGATTTTCGGGCTACCTTGCAGTTGTCGGAACTGCTCGAGAAAAGTGAACTCAAAAGTCAAGATAGAGTCAAGAAAACTTCATTGTTCTTGTTGTAGTTGTTGCTGTCGTTGTAGTTGTTGTTGCTGCTGCCGGCGGTAGTCGCATCAATTATAAGCGTATATGGACTACGGAGACAGGTCCGGTTTTTGTTTTGGAGCGCGATAAACGTCAGATAAACGAGCTTAAGAGCAAAACAGAAGCGAGTTGTAGCAACTACTCGTATTTAAACAAAGCAATGCGATAAAAAGACAAATTACGCGTAGAGTATTTAATTCAAAAAGTCCTATAAGCATTCTTTTAAAGAAAAGAAAACATTTTTTGAATGTTGTTTGTTTGTTTTGTTGTTTTAAACATTTTTAAAGTGACAAGAAATATGATATTCCATAAATAAACTACTTTGCAGTAAACTCAACAAATAGGTTACTTGATTCTATCGCATTACAAATATGTTCCCTGATAATCAGCTTTGCTATTGCTTTCTACAAATCTGATTTCCCAATGCTTCTGAGGTCATAATGAACTGAACAAATCGTTCTCAATGGATTGAAGTGTGTCACTAAAAAAGTAGAGGGCTAACCAATCAACCAGCATATGGTTGGCAACCACATCGCCGTCGGCACGTAGAACACAACAAACGCTTTTAAGCACTGTCCAACCAAACTGGCGCTAAGATTGCCTAATGAGTTGAGTTCAGTTGAGGCCCGTTCGTAAATTGTATATAAGTAGGGGCGGCGGTGCTTGACCAAATTTGGCAGAGAGATCTTGAGCTGTAGCGGCACAACGCCAACAGATTGGAGAACGACTTGAATATGAAGTGCTGACAGACAGAACGCTTAGTCAGCCCCCAAGCTGAGGGGCAACTTGAGCCATCGAGTCTAGCTCCAATTTCCGCATAGAGTTTTGAAATGCTCTTGGTGGGTACCTCATACTAGTACCGAATATTTTTAAAAGAATTGCAAAAACAAAGAAAACAAAACTAAGATAACAATTTTAAGAAACCAAAATGAGGTTGAAAAAGCAACTTAAAAAAACATAAGGAGTAAGATTTTAAATTAGCCTAAATACACTTTGGACTACAGACAAGGAAAATAGTATCCAAATTGGAAATGATTTACAACCGTCTCTACTAATTTTCATTTGAAAAGAAACCTTTTTCAGAGTATTTCTTAAATTGAAACTATTTAAAACTATTATGAAAAAATGTAAAACCGAAATCAAAAAATATTAAAAATTAGCTTTTTCTAAATTTTGCCTTCCCCAAATCCTTAGTTTTGTTTCGTAATTTTCTATGTTTATTATTATTATTATTATTATTTTTTTTTATTGCATATATTTGTCGAACTTCTTAGAGAGAATTTTCCTACATAAAGTTTTGAAATATCCGACAGAGAAAGAGAGAGCTACTCACTTATACTCACAAGTCGTGGACCCCAAGCGCTCGGATCGACGTCGCGTTTGTTGCTGCTTGCTCCTGTGATCACTTTTGCTGTTGTTATGGCTGTTGTTGTTGTTGGTGTCGACATGGGACAACAAGACGCGATCGGGATAGAGCGGCTTGGGTGCCCACGATGCTGCGGCAACATAAATATCCGTTTTGGGCATAGGCGGCGTCTGGGGATCGGGTGTACCAGCTGCATAGCTATAGTAACCATCCTCGGGTTCCTCCAACGCTGCAAGTCGTTGCTTCGTTTTCGTTGTTGTTGTCGTCGTTGTTGTAGAATCATCGCTATAAAGATATTCGTGCATGGAGCGTGCATATTTAGCACTCTTCCTTCGCTGCTGAGTCGGAGTAAGTGGTGTGTTTTTACTGTGGCTGAGCGCCTGAATCTCATCGTTGTCTGGAGAGGCACGTATCCAGGAGCTGGCAGGCACATATTGTCGCTGCTGCTTATGACTGTGCACCACCTTGGAGAAGTCCACATAAAGCGCCTCATCCGTCGAGGGTTTGCGCTGGAACTCATCATCATCATCATCATCCTGGGGTGTTGTTGCAGCTCCAACGGAACTGTAGAAACTATAGTTGCTTGAGGATTGCGAATAGGAGCGATTCCGTAAGCCATAAAACTCATCCTCAAAAGGCAAACCCTGTGGAAATTTCTTCGAGTAGGCTTTTTTAAGCTTTGGCGAATCATGTGAATCGCTGGAACCTGTGGAGGAGGCGCCTCCCTCCAACTCCTTGGCTGCGACTGCCACTGCGCGTTGTCGGAGGCTCAACTTTGGCGTTGCCGGCAACTGACGACGCAGTGCCAACGGAGTGGCCTTTGTTTCCATCATGAGATCATTGTGTAGTTTACGCTGTTGCTGTTGTTGTGGTGGCAACGGTGCTGGATAATTTTTGCTGGAACGTTGTGTACGACACGGCGCTGAAGCTGGACAATTCTCCTTGGCACATCTGGCATTTGTGGCTTGATAGGCGCGTTTCTGTGTTTGATTTACAGCCTGTGACTTTTGTAATATTGTTTGGCTAGTCTTTGGCGGTCTGGCAAGATTTGAAGGTGGAGCCGGCGCTCTTGGTTTGCCATAACGTGAACTGTTGTTGGAGGAAGCACAGGCATTCTCAATGCGTCTAATCAGCTTTGGTGTTAACGGCTTGACGTTACCCTCCTGTTGTTGTTGTTGCTTTAGTTGCTGCAGTGGCTCCTGCACTTTCTGACGATTGCTGCTGCAGTAGCTGCTCCTCCAGGGCTGCTGTCGACTGAAACCATTGCTGGCTCCTCCGGCCAACTGTTGATTAAGCGACGATGATGATGAACAGGAGGAACTCAAGGCGGTGCTGTTGTTGTTTTTGCTGTTACTATTGTTTTGACTGTTACCATTGCCAGTTGTTGTCTTGTTTGTTGTTCTGCTGTTGTTGTTGTTGTTGTTGTTGTTGCTACAACTGCTGCGAGGCATTTTGTTAGCTGTTGTCGTTGTTACCGTTGTTGTTAATAAGACTTCTCGATCTTGTTGTTATTATCAAAAAGAATTTGAAATTTTTTTCTTTTTCTTATTTATTTCCTAGTGCTATAAGAATATTTTTATAAATTAATGCACTAGTCACAAACTTGAGTCGTTGTTTATTTTCGCAATTAGATTCGCTATTGTTGTTCTTGAAATTTTTATCAGTGAAGATTTTTATTTATTTTTATTTTCTTATTTGCTCGCACTACAAAAATATTCATATGAATTAATGCACTAGTCACAAACATAAATCGTTTTTTATCGATGTTAAAAAGATACTATGTTGTTGTTCTTATTGTCATCACCAACAAATCAAAATTAAATTTTTTTTATTCTAATGTTTTACTATATTATATTCATATTTATATATATATCTTTTTATCTGCAACAATTGTATGTATCACAATGTATTATTATATATTTTCAATTCATTTTTAAATGCTGTGCACACACGTAGCCTCACCTAAAAACGACAAAACACAACACAAACCTTTTTTACTTTAATAAATTATCGCACAATTTTCATGTACTTAACACGTTTTCTTTGACTTATGCATTTATTTCTACTTTTTTCTCGCTTTTTTCTGATACTTGAAGGTGCCCCTTGCCCCTTGTAGTTGTTCTTGTTTTTATTGTTGGAACTGTTGCATTTATGCGACTTCTCGTTGGCCGCATTTGTTGCTGTTGTCAGCGTGTTGTAAAAATTTAATTAGCTGTTAAAATAACCCTGAACCTTCTAGCTGCGATTTCCATTTGCCAATTTTCGCTTCGCATCAGCGAAAAATTTCAAATCCAATTGACAAGTTCATTGATAGTATTGTATATCCCCCCCATCCCTTCCATCCGTTCAAGAGCTAACCAGTTTTTGCAGTTTATGCAATTTACAAAGTTTGGTAGAAAGTGCCTGGCTGCGGATACAGCAGATACAAATACTACAGCAATCCTCTGTGACCAGTTTTCCACCTGATTTGAAAAGGAAACGTAAACGGGTCAACAAAAGTTGAACCGCAACAACAAAAATAACCACTGCAACAAATCGACAACTTGTTGCGGCAGCTCAAAAACTGCTTTGCCTAATGACTCAAAGATAAAGACAGCGCATGAGTAATGCGAAGAGAGTTCAAATCGGAAATGCGTGGAAATCCCTTGCAATTCCGGTACACCGGAATTTGTCAGTCAAACGACAATCACAAACCTGATAAAGCCTCAAATACACTATACAGTTTTTTCAGTAGAGTATATATAATATACTTGACACCTCTACTGTAGGGTTTTCTCTTCAAATTTACTCTATAGTCGTAGAGTTGTTCTACAGTACAAATGGTACAAAATCGGTAAAGCTCCACACTCTACTCTCTATACTCTACTGCAATACTCTATTGTATATTTTAGAGGCTACTTCAATGCGTATATTTATGTAAGTATATTTATATGTAGGCGTCTGTGTGTCGTTGTCGTCGGCGTCGCCATATCTTATCAAAGTTAGTTAAACCAACCAAGTCAAGTTCTCTATTGCCCAAGTCGGTCGAGTTGTGCGTTTTGCCGTGTGATTTTTTATTTCTCGTCCATTAAATTAATGCAAAAAACATTGAAAGTCTTATTTGAATATTCTGCAGAATATTAAATTGAATATACATATTCTTTGCAATTATTATTTTTGTTATTTTATTTGAATTCTAGGAAATGCACACAACATTGAAAAAGTTTTATATTTAATTTTTGTGATAAATCACATAACATTGCAGAATAAATTGTTTATAATTATTGTTGCTGTTATCTTATTTAATTTAATTTCTGCACACAACATAGGATATTTTTTTATGTATATGCTGATAAATCGCACATTATAAAATTGACAGAATGCTTTAACAAATTGTTTGCAATTATTATTGTTATTGTTGTTACACATATGCACGCACACCAACAAATTGCATACTTGACAGCTGCATTTGTTAAAAATTTTAATAAACACACTTTACATTTCAATTTCTTCTTCTCTTTATTTTACATTTCGTTCATAAAGGCGCACTTGATTGTCGATTTTTGTATTTATTGTTGCTGATGTTGAGGCTGCACGGCGGCGACGACGACCGAGGAAGAAGCCAGCACCTCCATTCGCTTGCAAGTTGTCGTTGCGACTGAGATTTAAAGCGACAAGTCCGCAGCGAACAAGTGTCGGTTGCTTTAACCTCTCTCTCTCTCTCTCTCGTTCGCCCGCTCTCTCTTTCGCCCGCAACGCTGACGAATTCGCCTTCGTCGCTGGCAATTTCCAGTTTACTACTCGATCGTGAATTCGCCGTGCGTGTTTGCACCCAATTTATACACTCAGTTCATACACGGAATTTGCAGAATACATTTTAACAAATTGAAATTGTAAACTTGCAATCAAAAACAATAAATAGCGGAAATGCGCTAATTCTCAAGTTTTAAGTATAGCATTTTGTATATCAAATACATAATATATTCAAAGATGAGTAAACTAAGGTACCTCATGAGAACTCAGCATGTTTTTATAGCATTTACAAAAACGAAGAAAAAAGAAATTTGGAAAAAATATTTTTAAAAATCAAAATAATGAAGAAAAGCACTATAATTTCAAGAAAAAGGATTTAAAGTACAAAAAAATATATTAATATTAGGAAAAAGTGGCATTCAGTTTCAATTTTCCTTACATTTCTTTTATAAATTTGTTTTCCTTAAATGCATAATTCATATTTTAAAGCAGTTTTTCAAAAACTTAACCAAAATATCTAACAGTTGCAGGAAAACTGCAAATGTCGAAATTCTATTTTAATTTGTTATAAAGATCGAGGAATTTATTAAAATAAATTCAATTAATTTTAGATTTTCCTTAATTTGTCAAACCAATTTTTTGATTACAATCTTAGCTTATTTTGATTTTGTAATTAATATTTTCTAATTATAAATTTCACAGTTTTTAATATATTTTTTTTTGGAATTTTATATTAAATTTTGCTATTCTTTGACAGAAATAATAATAATAATTTTGCAATCGAGTACAAACTTCCCACTCACATAAAACATCGAAGATTGATAATTCCGATAAAAACAATGAAAGAATTAAATTTAGCAAAGATATATAAAAAAATTAAATATGGTTCGTTTTATCTGTCATTTCAATAAAGTTATCAGCCATTGAATGCGGATGAAAACCAACACAAATCTTCAGTCGAATTGTCTGCTGATCTTTGTAAAACACTTTGGTTTTCATATTTAGGCATTTGATTTGAAGATTTTCTTTTCTTTAATATATTTTTGTGTTTTGCTCACACTTCCGCGTTGTAAGATGCCGGATGAATAATGAGTAAGTCAAGTCACTGATTTAGCAATTAATCTGGCGCATTTTTATTGCAAAATGAAAAGGTTAATAAACAAGGCGATTGTT
Organism: Drosophila innubila; assembly: GCF_004354385.1. NCBI lineage: Eukaryota > Metazoa > Arthropoda > Insecta > Diptera > Drosophilidae > Drosophila > Drosophila innubila. Next base: position 18,968,959 of record NW_022995380.1, on the reverse strand, counting down.
GTACATGAATTCAAGAAGTTTACGACAAAGAAAGCGAAATAAATTACAAAATGCGACAATGCTTACGGTTAAGTCAAGCCAAACTCAACCACGATATGTAGAGGCGAGTAGAGGAGAGGAGCGCGAGCGGAAGCGGGAGCAGATGCTGCGTTTGTGGCTGAGGCCATGCCTAAAAAGGCCATGCCAAGTTTATAAAAAACAATAATAAATGCGACAACGTCTCAGTTCTCGTCGTCGTTGTCGTCTGCGTTGCCAGAGGTTTTTGAGTAATATGCAAATATGTTTTAAATACGCAGGCGAATAAATTAAATCAACTGCAGCAAGGAAATGCAACGGTTCAGGATTCACGCCTACACTTTAAACCAAAGTGAAGCGGGTTAATTGCAATTGGCACAAAGAAATCCCAATCACGGCATTAATTCCGAGTAAGCCGACTAAGGAGAAAGAGAAGGAGCATGCTGATGAGGATGACTCGCAAATGCATCTTGTGACACTTTTAAAAAACACACGAGTTTCACCTGCTGCCTTATTTGGCGCAATGTTAATTTGTCTTTCTGGTAACACTTGACTGCCTCTTTAACTGCCCAGGCCATTAAAAAAATGATCATTTAAAAGCCATTCAAAAGAAAAAGCAAATTATACTGCAGGAGTCCGCTACGTGGGCAGGACAATCAGAAGTGATTTCACATTATGAGAGTCCTATCAGAAAAATGCAGACAGTTCCAAATTATGTTTGTAGAATATTCAAGTAAATGCCCGGGAAAGAGTTTAAAACTGTATGAAACTATTCAAGAGTCTCTGAGACATATTGAGTAAATTAAGTTAATTAATGTGTTACTAGTGTTTACTTTGGTAACAAGCTTAACGACAATCAGAGGAGTCTTGCTTCTTCATAAAAATGTAGACAACTCAATATTTTGTTTGTGCATCATTAGAAATGCTCTAAAGAGGTTTAACTTTTATAAAACTTCTTAAGAGTCCTCTGATACATATTAAATAATTCAAGTTTATCAAATGTGTTACTATTGTTTATATTAGTAACAAGATGTTGAGTATTAATCATTAATAAACAACAAAAAATCCTAATAGTAATAAAATTAATTATTAAAAAATTTATATCTTTATTTTAATTATTTTCTCAGTTGTATGCATCACGTGTATGATCTTTTTTAATTTTTTATATTTACTAAGACTCATACTTTAATTATTTTAGTAATAAATTGCGGAAAATTCTTAGCTAATAATTATCAGTGTAATACTCTTTAATTTTATTTTTCTTTAAGAATGAACTTGAATTTAAGGCTACTCACGTTGGCTCCTTGGATATATGTGAAGTGTTTGCATCAATTTCATGCCTTCGACGTTTCGCTGCCGATCTAGTGTGATGTGTCTTCGTAACGCGGGTCCTATTTATAAATATGAGAAAAATGTAACAATAATATATTTTTGGTATTTATGTGCATATTCATTGAGCTATATTTGCCTAGATATATGCATGCATGTATTATAACTACATGCAAGTATGTATTCACAGTAGTTCAAGTAATTGTTTTGATAAAGAAAAAGTACACATCATGGTAATTTATTAAAAAATGGTTTAAGCCAATGAATGTTTTTTTTCTGCTTGTTCTAAGAATCATAAGCTATATATAAAATTAAAAATAAAAAAAATTTATTTATTTGGATGATTGACTACTGTTTAAAATCTGAAATTCATGGATGCATTTGCCTTCGGCTAAAATAAAAAAAGAGGTTTTTTATCTAAAAGCTCTACCAAAAATAAAGTATCGAATCCCGAATTTTGAGTCATTTTACATAGTTTTATTGAGTCAAATATATAATGAATTGCAACAATAATAATCCATAAGTTAAACGCAATTTTTATTGTAAAAAAAAAAATAAGTATAATTATTATAATAATACATGTGATTTAAATTAATTTTTTCGCTGTCTTAGTTTTACAATAATAATTATTTATCATTGATGAAAATTCATAACTTTAAATTGTTGTTGAAAATTTAAAGATTGAAAGGATCGTCAATAGGATATTCTTTTTCTTTATTATAAATTCCTTATCATTGTGTTTTTGATACAAAAAAATTAAATAATCATTATATGATCTCAATATTTTATTAGTTTAATTGCCCGATTATAGCTTGAAATAAGATATAAAACCCATAATAGATATATTTATATTTATTTTAAAATACAATATGCAAATTAAAAATGTTGTCAAAACAATTACTTGAGAGACTGTATAAACTTACGGAGACTGTGCTTCAGCTAAGGGTGGTGAAAGATCGCCAGTATCGATCCGTCTACGTTTGTCTCGTGTGCCGGCTGAGGAGCGATCCCTCGAGTGATGGCGTCGTCGTGTTCGTGGCATCTATAAAGGCACACAAGATACAAAATACACATTAATACTGATATGTACAAATAAATAATTGCAGCTACGTCACACGCTCATTTCAGCAAAAACAAAATACGAGTCAAAAAGCAAATCAAAGCAAAGTGTTGTAAATTTTGCTTTTGAACCAAAAGCAAAGGTGAGTATCGTTGTGTGCGTATGTGTGTGTGTGTCAATTGCAATGCGCATTGTGTGTGTGTAATGTGTGCAAACTTCACTTTTGCCTGTACTTCGAGGAGAGTTGCATACCTTAAACAATTGTTTTTTTTGATGATTTTTATTTGGTTTAGAACACTCGACTTATTTTCTACGAAAAGCAGCGCGAAAATGGATTTACTTGTGCTTTCGCTTTTCTTGTTTTTGTTGCCTATACTTTACAGACGCTTGTCTTTAGAATATACGCAGCTGCCTGTTTTGCGTGTTGGCCACGTGATAAATGCACAGCTATTGTGTACGGACTTTGGTGCAGATTGCACACTATTCTTTGCAGTCCTTAAATACACAAATCACTAGGAAGTTATGATTTTTCTTTTTGTGAAAATCGTGTTTTTTCCACACATATTTCACGTCACTCTTCAAATTCACCACGTCTGCTGTAAGATGCCAACTTAGGGTAAATGGCAAACTGATGTAGTGCTGTCAACTTGTGCAGATTAGTTGCAATAATAATTGCAACATACATTCATATGTACATATTTAGCTAGTCAGCCGGGAATTGTTTAAATGCATGGGTATGCTTATTATAAATGATTTCTTTTATACTATTTTTAATGTGCTAGTATTTAAAGATAAAAAGATTTCAGAAACAAGTGGCAACGCTAGAGCAGCTGTCTATGCGCAGCGCGGTTAGCAAAACGGCCGATTTGTTGTTGGTCGACTTTTTTTTCTTTTTGCTGGGGTGTCTTGGATATCGCAGGTAGCCGCAACACACATGCCTACCTACACATATTGCTTGTGTTTTCATATACGAAAAAAGAAAATTGCCTTGTGTTTGTAATTATCTTACCTCTTCCTCTTTCTGCTGCTCCGACTGTTTGTACTCGTTTGTCAGTGGTGGCGCTGGAAGAGCTAAAAACGGCGATTGGGGCAAATATAAACGGTTCCACAATCCACCAATAATCTGATTTAGCATATGCCAAGTTTGATTTGCCTTATTCGATATGTTTGTGAACATTAGACTAATTGCACTTGATGCCTTTTTCCGGCTAGCGTCAGTTTAACGTTTTGTTCTTTTTGGCGCAATTTTTGTTGTTCTTGCTTCTCCTTCAATTATTGTTGTCCAGTGCGAGCCACTGTTGCTATAATTTTTCTACTTTGTCGCACATTGTAAAATAATTGCTCTAAATTTTTCACTTTTCCTAAGTTGAAAGCAAAACAAATGTTATGATATTAATCCGTTTACAAAAACTTGAATTAAAGACAAGCCAAGCGCGTGAGCAGCTGACTTGTGTAGTAGCAGTGCTGCCAACTTGTTTTATTAAATTGTGATCAATTTCCAAAATGTATCAAAATTTAACACTTCTATCATTTTAAAGGTAGAACTTTGAAACTCTGGCCGGGAAACACTCAAAACTTGTTTTTGGGAGCACTTTTGCATAGATTTAGTAAAAATATTAATGGCAAAACATAGTTGAATATAAATTATTAAAATGGCCAGATATCCAACTAATAGCAACTTTCGAAAATTTCCAGCAACCGAACTCTGAAAATAGCCAGAATTAGCTATAAAATAGCAGCAGTGGTGCGATAGACTGATGTTATTGGGCCATTGATGTATCACTGAGTGGTGTATATATAAAATATAATAAATTTTCTTGCAAAATTTATAAAGTCATCATTTTGTATTATTCTTTTCAGTTCTTAGCTAAATTTTATATGTAAAATGTATCGATAGCTATAATGATTCAAACCACCACGCTGCTCGCTTGTGCAGCCCTATTTCTTTGGCGCTGCCACGTTGTTATACAATGATAATAGGTGCTGGAAAATGCTGTGAAGAAATGCCACTTCGATAGGTTTAAATCTATCAGCTGTTATCCTTTGCGCTTGCGCCATTTTTTTCTTGTTGGCGCCCAAAGAAAATACTGGCAATTCAATTGCATAACAATACACGGTATAACGGTATCGTTATCGCGCACATTTTCAGTCAGATATTGACGTGCTTACGCTAACGGCTGCTGTGACGCTTGCTTCTGTTTTGTGTGTGTGTGTGTGTGCGAAAAGAAATTGGAAATTGGATTATTAAATATTAACGGACAAATCAAGATTTGCGCGCGTCAAATGGCTAAATAATTTATAGAGTGTTTACGGAACGGTATGTCGCGTCTACGTCAGATTTCTTATAGCTTCAAATATAGCCAAAGTTCATAGCAGCAGTTTTTTTTTATACAGTTACCCAAAACGTGTTCACACACCGCCCGCCCCAATCCCCCCAACAATTGCATCCATCCTTCCAAAACAACGAGGTGTTCGATGATTACATGCGCATTTTTTTTTGCTTCCACATTTTGTTCGCTTTAAATTGCATTGAGCGAAATTTACGTTACGAAAGTTGAAACGCGTCCCATGCCAGAAGTAAGTATAGCTTATCGATTTTTGCTTAAACACTGTCAGCCGGGCCAGAAGTCCTAAAGTCGCGTGATTCACAAAAAAAAAAACACGTTCAATTTCGGCTAACTTCGAGGTTGGCCCGTGTTTGTAAAACCCCCACACACATACACAAAAACACACACTTAGTCAAGAAATTGTTTTGACAAAAAATAAAAGTCACATGATTGCTTTTGAATTTTCAAAAAAAGTTATATTTAATTGTTCAGATTACTTATTATAAATAAAAAAAAAAACAAATAACGATTTTTTTGGCAAAATAAAACTTGTAATATTTTATTTTGTTAAAATAATTACTTAAGTAACTGTATATAATGTATACACATCCACGAGTGTATGTGGACAATACAAGCGCAATCCTTTTTTGGGTCACGAGGCAGCTTCGTTTAAGTGTTGACATTGTCCTGGTCTCTTTATTTCTACGTAAGCACGTGCTTTTTTTTGGCACAGGACATCGCTGTGTATACGTAACACATTAAAGGTCGTTTCTGTGTTTCACTGTGTGTGTGCCAGTCTGTTTACACGGAGCACATTTCGCAAAAGCATTTCATGAAAAGTTAGCGAAAGTGTTTATTTATGATTATACACGTTACTTAAAAAACATATAAAAGGGTATATTGTGTTCGTTGGAATGTATGTAACAGGAAGAAGGAGTCATCTCCGACCCTATAAAGTATATACATATATTCTTGATCATCATCAACAATCGATTCGATATAGCCGTTTTTCCTTACGTCCGAAAGTGTGAGCGCCTAGATCTCAGAGACTATAAGAGATAGAGCAACCAAATTTGGCAGACAGACTCCATTTTAGCAGGTCAAGTTTGTTTTAAATTTCCGCCACGCCCCTTTTCCGCCCCTGCAAATCTCAAAAACCCCTACACCCACAGCTATTAAGATAATTCAGTTTTTATGGCAATTAACGTTATATTTTATTATTATCTATTATTCCGCTGAATCGCAGCAATGTTTTCAAAGTAAAACAAGTAATTTCTTTTAAGTACTTTTATATTTATTGAAATAAGTAACGTGTATCCTATGGTCGGGATCTCGACTATAGCCTTTCCGACTAGTTTTATTTGTTTGATTTAGTTTTTAGTTTCGGTCCCTGGTGAAACTAAACATTATAATGCAAATATTATTTTTCAACTTGTATTAGATTACCTAGAAAATTACACTTATTTTTATTTAAAGTTGCAAAATAATAATCAAACATAGAAAATAGAAATAATCACCGATTTAAAACTATTTTTATTTTTAATTGCAAAACAATAAAATAATTTTCAAAATAACTGTCTCTTTCATTTTAAGAGCTCGGGTGCATTTTTGGTTACGTAAATTCAAGAATTCTTGAAATGATCTGTATAAACGTTGCATGTTGTTGTGTGTAGAGTATTTTTGTAGCACTGCGCTCTATTTAATAATTCAAGCTGCGGATATTCGATTTTATTTTAGTTGCTGCTGCCGCCCTTGTAGAAACTCTCCGCATCGATAAAGTGACGCGTCGCGTTGGAAGCCAAGGTATGGACACTGCTGCCGCCGCTGCTGCTGCCGTTGTGGTTGATCTGAGCACCGAAGGCAGCAAATCGAGTGCGACTAAGACTAAATTGCTGAACAAGCCGAAGCCAAAGCCGCCCTTGAATTACACTCTAGTAGGAACTGTAGTTGGAGGTGTTTCGGTTGGCACTGCATGCAATCTCGGCACTGAACTGGACATTGCCAATTGTCTGGGCAGCACTGTGGAGTCCATGTCTGCCACACCCCCAACAACGCCCGCTCGCATTCGCGGCAACAGCAATGAAACTGGAGAGGGTATGGGAATGGGAAATGGAACGGGAACGGGAACAGGCAATGGAGAGGCACATGGCCATGTCATGTCCATGAATGGACTCAAAGATGCAATTGGAGAGAATTGCCATCAAGAAATTGCACTTGCACCATTAATTTCCACAACATCAACGTCTTCCACGAACGCTTCCACAACGCCAACGTCTGCCTTGCTTACAGCACCAATAACAGTCACGTCAACAACAACCAACACAACAACATCAACATCAACAGCCACCACACAAACAACAACAGCTTCGTTGTCAGCAGCAGCAACAACAACAGCAACATCGATGACTACGTCAAGCACGAACGGCTCAACAAACGCGAAGGATAACAACAACATTGATCAGCTGCTGCATTGGCAGGATATGCCAAAATATCTGCAATTTAATCCCTATGTCCTTAAGGGATATCGTCCGCTGCAAACCTTCAAGGGATGTCTGCTCAGTCTCTTCTATTGGCACAACGAAACCATCAACATACTTACACACGGTAAGTGCTAAGACCCACCAATGGGGGCTAAGGGGTGAAAGGGGAACTGTCGTTCATTTATCGACCATTTTCAGTGGCATTAACAATCACGGTCAAAGCCAAGTGCAAATGCATACAATCCATAAATAGATTGCTTCGACTGTTGTTACGCTGGGTATTAACATGGTTATGGGTTGGCCAAATTGGTGGCTACGTAAATTTACTTATATTTATGATTTTACTGAAAACTGTATTGTTGTCGCCAGAATGATTCTGCTCGCAATTTAAGACCGTAAAAAAATAAACAGTTTTGAAAGTAGTTATATAACAAAACAATAATTTAAAATGCTGAAAAAGACCAAGCATAAAAGCATTAGCTTTATGATGTAGTGAATCGATTAAAATTAAATTCGATCAAGACGTATACAACCAAAGAATATTTATAATCTGGGGTTTAATAGAAAAATATCCCTGAAAAACAACAACAGTTTTCGTTAAAGATCAACCAAAATTCATATTGTGTCGATTGGTTGAACAGTTTTTTATACTAAAAATTGATTTTCATATAAACAATATGCCCATTTTCTTCCCCCATTTTCAGTGGACTCTTAATTATTTAATTTTTATTTATTTTTACGAAGTGTAAGTGAAACTTTCATATAAAATCTAGTATAATTGACACTTGGTGGCAGGATTCATGGGTGTGCCCAATTCACACTGAAACTCTTTGGCAAATTCATCAAAGTTCGAAAGCGGCCCAATTACCCGATATTGACCAGGAACATGTTGATCAGTGGCGACCTGTAAATCGCGAAAATTTTGATGAACATCATTGCACCAGATTTGGGCGTAGCTAATAAAAAAGAGCTGCATGTTGGTGTAATTGAGTTTGGGCAGTTTTTCCTTGCCACTTTCGTTGACGTTGACTCCTGAGGACTCCTGAGCATCCTGCCATCTGCGATAGGCGGTATAGGCCAAACGTAAACCACCATTATCCGCAATATTCTCCGATTGATCATTCGAGGCAGGCAGCAAGAGTCCGTTGTAGGAGTATTTACTGTACTGGTCCACAAAGCAGCGCTTCCGGGTCAGGAAATTCGCTGTAGATTCTTCATCCCACCAATCGTTAATGTTGCCAACCGCATCGAACGTACGTCCCGAACTGTCAAAGCCATGAATCAGCTCATGGCCAATTAACGATGCCAATGTGCCAAACTTGATGGCATTGGGATAACTGGAGGCCCAGAGATAGTATGGTTGGAGCAGTGCCACCGGAACCTTGATCATGTTCTCTACCAGAATATTGGCTGGGGTGAAGCTAAGAATTTCGCCGGCTTCTAGTGGCTGGACAGGTTGATTCAGCTGCTGTCTGGTGCTGTACGCATCAACTTCAAATACATTCTTTAGATTAGAAATATAGCTCTCATTCTGCAGGTGCATATCCTTAAAATCTTCGGACAGATCTTCGTCAGCATATGAGTTAACCTGAAACAGAAAGCGTATATAGTTGATTATAGTTTTTCATACAAAGTATTTAAGGGAGTGGAACTTTCTTGTTTTTAAACTATAACTCTTATTTGCGACCTCTCACCTGAAGCCTCATCGCTGCCAGCTTCTTTATAGCCAACTCGCGAGTGCTGTTGCTAATCCAGTTTAGAGATCGGTCGGACTGCAGTTGCTGCTTAAAGGTGGATTTAAGCTCTCTCCATATGAGTTCAACGTCGGAAGCAGTGGCTTCGTTGTTGTAACGTCGATAGATCACGTTGTCCAAGTTCTTGGAAAATAACTTCTGAGTCACCGCAAAACAGTTTTCCTCACGCTTGGCCTCCGTCTTGCCAAGTTTGATAGCAAATTCATCAATCAGTCTATAAAATATGTAGTTGGCTAGTATCCGTTTAGACGTTTGCTGAAGAACTTTGATTAGATTCGCTTTATAATGCGGATTGTAATCATATATATTTTGGACACGTTCTCGTATTATAATATCAACAAGTTGCTTCACATCGAACGTAGGTGCATAGATACGCTGCATTTCATCAAGTGTCGTTTTCTTACAAATCTCAATCAGGGAAACGTCATCATTATCATTCAAAAGACCATTGGCGAGCTGCACTTCAAGGTCCATGAGCTCTGTGGCCGTTTTTAGCGCCAATTTATCCTCCACGCCCAAATAGTCTTTTAACTTCATTGCCATAATATCCCGATAACTTATTCGATATATTTTGGTGTGCTTATCCAGATACATGCTACGGGATTCAAGTGGAAATTCCTGTTCTTCAATATACACCATGTTGACCTTATTATCCACCAGATCCTTTGTTACTTCTATGCCCACGATAATATTGAGACCATATTGAAAACTTATGTTTGCCGTAGTATTTAACCAATTAAAGTCTGACTCAATCCAATTATCTCCCTCCAGCACGGGCATTGAACCGAACATTTTAATCACAGACTTGAGCTCATCTTGATATTCCTTATCAATGCTCGTCACACGGGTGCAGGACTTGTAAAAGTCCCTTACCTGCTTGTCCTCTCTGGTGTCCCGTTCTATATCCTCTTTGTTGAGAAACTTCTTCTTCTTACGCTCAACTGCTTCATTTAAACGCTCAAACAGTCCAGTTGACAAATGATTTGCATTTGCCTTATTAATTCGTTTCCAATTACCACATGAAAATTCGTAGAAATTGTTGCACGGATCGGCGTTTTCATTCATGAAACTTGATATTTCCGCCGCCTTCGCTTGTCGCATTACCGCATCTATATACCGACCTCCCATTTGACTGTTAGAGATTAAATCAAGACCTCTACGATGTTTAAATGCCCAGCCACTTTGACCAGCTACGAGCAGCGCCAATCCGTATAGTATACGCCGTAGAGAGTGACTCACTTGTTCACGCATCTCAAATTCTCCGATGTTACGTTGTTACTTATTGCATTGATATATTTCGACTAAGTTCAGCATTCTCATCTAAGTTTTATATAGAGCTCACTCTCCAGAATCGAGCTTCATATGTTTGTGCTTCGGCTTGACCCCGTTAGGTTATCGCGATCGAAACGAAGTCGACGCTACTGCGGCTCACCATCAATTAGCTTGAGAATTCGCATTTTCGAATTAAAGTTGCAATTAAAATAACAATGACTGCCTTAACTGCAACACATTGAATATTTTTGGTGGCCAGGAGAAAAATAAACATGATTTAAAAACCTGAGAAAAAAAAAAATTTATATAATTATAAAAATTATATTTAGTTTAAATGACTGCTACTTCTTACAAAATATATGCTAGGTTCCCACAGCGTGTCACAGCCTCACAGTTCAATTCACTTCATTATAAAAAGTTCCAAATAGTAAATTATTTATTATAAAAGTGTTACAGAAACTGAGTAAGTCTAGTATAACTGACACTTGGAAATTCACACTGAAATTCTTTGGCAAATTCATCAAAATTTTTAAGCGGTCCAAGTACTCGAAATTGACCCGGAATGTTCTCAAGCTTTCCGATGTTACGTTGTTACTTATTGAATTCACAAATTTCGACTAAACACATGGTTCTCATATTAGTTAATCACTTAAACTCGTACATTTCATATAAGATTTTTATAAGAAATACAATAAAAATCTTTCAAAATCCTGTTCCCACAAATCCTATACTTTCAGTAGAGTTAACTATTTGGAAAATGGTATTAATGGAAAGTATTTTGTCTTTTTAAACGCGCTAACAATCGGCAGCTGTGCGCTCGAGTGCTTGTGCGTCTCTTTGGCATCACTAGTAAAATTCAGCAGAATTACCATTGTTTGCAGAAAACGCCTAATAGACCCACTAACATCTGTATAATCTTTATATTACTTTGGTACTTGCATATTCTGATCACTGTTTGTGCATTAATAAATACGCACCCATATGTTGTCTGTTTATAATTAATTTTTAATGAACTTATAAGCATTCAGTTGGCATAAATGCAATTAAAATAAACTCTGATATGTGATAAAGATGTACACAGTGCGAAAAAATAAAGATATCTTATACTTTCTAGACTTTTACTTGATATAAAATTTGATTTATTGATTTAAAGATTTTTGTAATTGGTTCAAGAACTCGTATGCTTGTTTTCGATTATGAATTCGATATCATTCAAACTAATGTAGTAAGGTTTTTCTCAGTGTATATAATGGTGTCGTAAGTAGAATCACGCTCTCTTCTTTATGGGGCTTGTGTCGGACCAATGACCAGTCAATGCGATAAGGGAATTGAGCGATCAGAGACGAGTTTCTATTCGGGAAGTGCGTTGTGGGTTCTTTAGTCACTCGTTAACCATGAAAGGCATTCGTAGCGGGTTTGTTATTCACGCTCTGTTTCTGCTCTGCGTGAGTTTCGCGAGTTGGGTGGAAGGCGACTTGTTATCGCTGTCTCAGCTGAAGTTGGACACTCGCATACAGCCGCAGGAGCAGCTGATCTCTCAGCACAATGACAGCGCCTATGTGCAGCGGATCATGAGATTGGCCAAGTCGGCGGAGATGCGCAGCTATATGCAACCGGAACTGGATGCCTGTGACAATTTCTTTGATTACAGCTGCGGCAACTGGGCCAAGATTCATCCGGCCAACGATGCGCAACCTCGTGAAACGAATTATCAACAGCTGTTGACCAATGGCTTTCATCACAAGCAGCAAAAGCTGTTGGAACAACCTGCTGATGTGGATATCGATGATCCAGCTGTCTTGAAGCTTAAACAATTCTATGCGAGCTGTCTCCGATATAGACAGATTCCCCAGTCGCTCTATCGTCAACAGTTGCTCGAAATTGCTTCCGAATTCGGACATATGCCAGCATTGGGGAGTGGGGAGACTAAAGATTTCGATTGGATCGCCACTGTGGCGAAGATCAAGCAAAAGTATGGCCTGGATATTATATTGCTTCTTCAGGAATCAACTGATCCTCATGACAAATCCCAAAAAAGAGTCTACGTTGGCCAGCCACCTCAGATAATTGTGGAGCCAAATATCAGGTAGTGTTGATATTTTTGAAAATATCAATATCGATATTTTGATCTTAGAAAAATTAATAGCATCAAAATTTCCAAGTTTTCGACAGTAAAAATTAAAATATTGATGTTGTCGTCAGAATTAATAGAGCTCAAAAATATATTCTCTCAAAAATTATTTATCGATATCTCAACATATCGATATTTTTGTCGAAATTCGAGTATACGTGTGCGATTTGTAATAATGTCAGAAAAGATACGCCAAAAAATGCCAAAGAAACACTACTCATTAAAATTACTTATCGATTTTGCAACATCGATTTTTTATTAACAATCGTATTACAGCATTCGTTTAATCAATATTTTAGCAGCAATCGCTGTAAAAACATTCGTATAAAAATCGCACAAATATATCGATATTGATATAATCGACAGAAAAGTCATCGCAAAGAAAAGCACCATATATTCATCGATATTTTTCCCAATCCCAGATCAACTGAGAAACACATTTCGCAACAACTGGAGCAACATCTCGGATTGCAACCGGATGTGGCCGAGGTTAAGGCACAGGAAATTGTAGAACTGGAAATATTGTTGGCCAAGGGCATGGTAAATCGTCCACTGGGTGTGCTCGCCCAGCCACGGAACACATCCGAATTGTTTAAAGTGTATGATACCAAATTGAACTTGACTCGTTATGTGGAACTGTCGCTGCAACGTCTGGTTCCGGCGGAAGAGCTGCTCTATGAGCACGTGCCCACTTATCATGCCCATTTGATAGATGTTATTTCCAAGACGCCAACTCAAGTGCTGGCCAATTATATATTCTACAAGTTGTTGGAGAATTTCTACTATGATCAGGGAACATCATCGGCGGTTGGGCAATGCATGGAGAGCTGTAGAAAACAGTTTCCCGAGCTGTTAAATCAGTTGGTCTATCGACATTATGGGGATGCGGCAACTTTGACTGACATTGACTTTGTGTGGCAACAGATTAAGCGCAGTCTTACTGATGTCATCGAGGGCTCTACAATGGACTGGCTAACAGTGGAAACTCGCAGTCAGTTGTTGCAACAACTAAATGCAACACGTCTTTTGATCAATGGACATGCAAATGTGAATTTCACAGAGATTTATTCGAATTTGGTAGTAAATCAAACTTATCTGGACAATTTACGTGCCGTTTTAAGATATAGGCAGAGGCATATGCTTGCCACTTTCACAGAGGCAACCACGCTAGTGCCATTTTATGATGAAATCGACAATCTGGTAACTCTGCCCGTTTCCCTATTGCAACCCAATTTTCTCTGGTCACGTTATTATCCACGTGCCTTGCGTTACGCCAGCCTGGGTGCAATTCTCGCCCAACAGCTCTCCCATAGTTTTGATAATCATTCTGCCTGGGATTCCCAATCGAAGGCTGAGTTTGGTAAGCGTAAAGCCTGCTTTAAGCATCAGTATGAACGTCTGCGTTATGCTGGAGAATATCTGCCACCTAGCGAGTTGCAGGACGAGAACATTGCGGATAACACAGCGTTGCAAGTGGCTTACCACGCCTACATGGATTACCTGGGAAACCTGGCATCGTCAGCCTTATCAACGGAGAAACTTCCCCAACTTGCACTCAGTCCAAAGCAACTCTTCTTTGTCAGCTATGCTCAACTCTGGTGCAACGATGCCAACGAACAGTTTCGGGATAAGCAATCGCTGCTTGCAACTCGCACTCCGAGTACCCTACGCATCCACGGAGCTTTAACCAATTTCGCTGCCTTTGCTAGCACCTTTGGCTGTTCCAGCGATGACCGCATGAATCCCTCACAAAAGTGTCACATGTATGCCATTAATTTGAATCAGTAACCAATAATAAAAACCAAGAATATTAGAATTGTATACACAATACGTTTACACACTTTCTTATTATTAAGAATTTCCACAAAAAATACTAATAATTCGCAAAAATTTCTAGGAACATTTCATTTGGGAATTAAAACTTATAATAATGTTTAAGGAAAATTGAAAAATCTCTCGATTTTGTAGATAAATATAACATATTTCAATTCTTACCCATTTTCCAACTATTTTTTTTTTAATATTTACGTCCAGTTTTAGATATTTTTTAAAAAAAGGAATAAGGGAAAAAACATAACGTTTTGTCGTACCATTTCTTTAGAAATATCTAAATTTAAGAAATGTTTATCGGATTTTGTTGGAAATCTCGCTTCTTCATAACATTGTCTAAAATTTTTAATATTACTGGAAGGTAACTTGCACAATGAAACAAAAATGTATGAAACTATTCGAAAGAAAAACCAAAACTGAAATGAAATAGATTGTTCCAAATTTTTGTACCCCGAATGCTATTCTTATTTCAATTTCCTCTTTTATATTCTGTTTATTTATGTAACTCTTACAAAAAATTTTTTATGAGATTTATTTTATTTGAGCCTTATCTCTAGTAGATGGCACATTTAAACTCCGGATCCATGCGTGCCTGTTGTGAGCAATTGAAGACCCAGGAGAACTCTTGGAAATTGGATAGCGATCCGATGACACGATACATGCTGGGTGCATGATCATCCGACGATGCCACAGTTGATTTGAACAGTGACTGCACATCATCACACCAGAGTTGGGCAAATGCCACGAAGAAGAGTTGTCTGCTGTTCATCTCAAGACCCGACAATGTCTCCTGCTGCACTGTCTCCGGCGGCTGTTGCTCCAACCAGCGTTGATAGGCAATATAGGCCAACTTCACGCCAGCATTGTCCGCAATATTCTCCGATTGCTCTGCGTTCGGAGGTAGGCGGTTGCCTCCGTATTTGTATTCATTGTATTGGGCCTGAAAGTAGGGATAAGTATACGTAGATAAGGTGATGTTGCTCAATATTTTTGGAGAAAATTAAATATTTATGATGCCTATAAGGTTTGCTGATAAACATTTAATTTTTGAGGCTGTAGTTTCTTACGATATGCTTTGATATTCTATTTGATATTATCCTTTAAGCCAATATCAATACATTTTAGACGGTACCCAAGTAGGGATATAAATATATTTGAAATAAAGTTAATATCGCTAATATTTCGAATAAAATAAAATTTTTTTACTCGATATTTTTAATTAATAAATTTTGATTTTTTGTCTTAAGAGGCATATTCAAAAAATTTGATTAAGATTAAGAACAAAAACATGCAGACATTAAAAATATTATTGGTCTATAGATATCAATAACATAGTCGGAATGATTTAGCTCAAAATCTATTATCGAAAAAAATGCATTTTTCAAAGATGATTCCTACCTGAAAGCACTTGCGTTTCTCCTCAAACTCATAGCTAGATCTGCTATCCCACCAGGTCTTATTGTCATTGTTGTCAAAGCCGTGAATCATCTCGTGACCCAATAGAAATCCCAGTGTGGCATACTTCAGGGCTTGTGGATATTTCGAGTCCCAGAGATAGTGTGGCTGCAGAAAAGCCACGGGAATGGTAATGACATTATCCATTGTGTTGTAGGCGGGTGTGTAGCTCGTTATTGAGGCTACATCGGGAGAGGCGGGAGATTTGTAGAGTCTATCGAGATTGCGCTTAGCATGTGCCATCAACAACTGCTGGACATTTCCAACATAGTTTAGCTTGTTCACAGTGACATTGCCATAAAGATTCTCAAAGTTCTCATTGTCATAGGCATTAATAAAGAGCTGCATTCGATCCAGTTTCTCAATTGATAATTGCCTCGTTGTATTTGATATCCAATCATGTCTGTCTCCCGTCAGATGTTGCCGGAAAATGCTTCGAATCTCGGCCCACATATTATGCACCTCAGTCTCAGTTTCTGCACTTCGATAACGTTCGTAGATCATGTGATCCACGAGCTTGTCAAAGTGCTTTCTTGAGTTGGCGCTACACCATTTGGTCAACTGGTCGGCTGGAGAATCAATCAAATACTCCTGCAACAGCTGCCAGAGAACGTAGTTAGCCAGAGTCGAGGTTGGAGTTTCCTGGAGTGTCATCAGTGTGTTGTTTAAATAATTATTGCTATAGACATATATTGAATCCGGCACATTTTCCTGTCCCAGTACAAGACCAAGGAATTCCGTCATGTTCAAATACGAGCTGTACATTTGCTGCAGCTCATTGACCGTGTAGAGCTTAAGATTGTCTTCAAAGGCATCTCCATTGCTGGTAAAACCTTCAATTGGGTATTATGAATATTTTTAATATAAAAATGTATTAAAAAAAATGTTTTTTTTTTAAGATACTAATACTACAGTTTCAAGTTGGTCTAACCTTTGACTTAGCAACTTTACAAGTCACATTTTTTTTTTCCAATTTACCATAATTTTTTACAGAAAAATTAAACGTCTAAGAATTAAATTAAAAGTGTTTTTTCATACTAATTACGATAATTGAAAACTTGAGATTTGAAATTTTCAAAATTCGAAAGGTGGGAGGAAAAAGGATTAATATATCTCTATAACGGGTACTAAAAATGAATAGGTACATTTAGGTTATGGGTTCTGGTAAACAACCTTACCTTTTATCAGCTTCCGCGTCAGTTCGTTGAGCTGCTTGGAGGTTAGTCTCGCCTGGTGTGAGTTGAGTCCAAGATAGATCTCTAGCTCCTCCGCCACTTTGGCATCTTCAAGGATATTAAGTAAATCGGAATTGCTCAACTTGTCGTTGTCCGCCGGCAATAGATAAACTCGATTGATTGTATTGTTTTTTATATCCTGCATTATTTTCACATCAAATATGATGTTCTTGCTGTATTTGTGTAGGATTTGGGCCACAGTTCGCCACCAGCTAAAGTCCGAGGAGTTCCATTCATCACCCGCCAGAACGGGAAGTTCTCCGTACTCTCGATAAACATTGCGCAATGCAAGCTTGTAATGAACATCGTCGCGTTTTACTTGGATGCAGGATTGATAGAAATCTTGTACCTTCTCCTCCAGCCGGGACTTCATTTTTCCCGACTGCATCAGACGCTGCAGACGTCGATCGAAGCCCTTGGAGATGAGCGTAAAGGTGTCCGTCATGATATCTCTCAAAAGTTGAGCCGGATTGTGACGATGCCAGTTGCCACAAGCATAACTATAGAAATCTTCACAAGGTGCGATGTTTGTATCCAGTAAACTCTTCATTTCAGCTACCTTGGATTGCCGTATAATCCGCTTGGCATACTCTGTTGTAAGATCATCGCGAATAGGCGCACTTGCATTCTCCGTCGGCAAAGCTGCTGTCACCAACAATAAAACCCTCAGCAGCAGGAGAGTATTCCAAAACCGTCCTGACATCATTCTCGTCATTACTTGAACTGATCAACGAATCACTTATCAGCACAGACTTTGTTTTTCCGATTCCCCAGTCGTTTGCCTAGGTCAAATACTTATCGCCTCAACTAACGCTCAATTTAAGACATTCGGTACTCTTATATTATACAAAATTCGTTGTTGTTCTTATACGTATAAGCATTGAGAGAGTCGCGCTCTCGTGAGATCAGCTGTTGCAACCAGACTGAAGATCGTCATTTAAAATATATACATATATTCAACAGCGCATTTTCTATATTGTTGTTATAATTTGATTTAATTTTTGTAAGCAAATTAAAATGCTATTTATGTATGTTTAAATAAAGTAAGCACTATATCGTTCATAGTTGTTCCATTTTTATCAGTTATCGATGAAGAATTCTAACGAATGCTCACAATCTTTTATCTTTGCAGCCATACCAATATTTTATATACTGGCTATTGTGCCAGGACTTATGCCATGGGACAGCGGCTTCAAGTTCCTTTCTTTTTGTCATGTCTTTGGATCCGTAGCGCCCTGGTGCGGCAGCTTCGTCTATCATCTGTTTATGAACATTGAGATGGGCGAGAATGTGTATTATAGATTGCTCAAGCTGGACATGGTCGGCATCTGGGTGAGCCAGAGTTTCGGTAAGTGAGCACACAATTTATAAATAAATGTCGCGACTTATCGAAAACGGAACGTATACAAATATGAATATTTATTTCAAGTACAAGATCGTAAACTAAGGACGTAAGTTGAGCATCTAATCAGCTGAGCAGCCTTAGTAGATAACGCATTTTTCTATGGGATTCATGTTCGCTCCGTCACGACACTCAAAGGCCTTGGCGAATGCAGCAAAGTTGACCATCATTGCATTAACTCGCACCTCATTTGGGGCATGTTCATCACTTGCGGCAAGTTCCTGTCGCCATTGACGCCTTATATCCATGCACGACATTTGGCCCAGGGCCAGAAAGAAAAGCTGCTCCGGCGTGAGTGATATTCGGGGCAATATCTCCGGGTTGGTTTTCGAAGCTGTTCCTAGCTGTTCCCTATAAGAAAATGCAAGGATAAGATTCTCAAAATGTGGCATACAAAAATTGGTAAAGCAAAACTACAAAGTAGATAATATTATAAGGATTTTTAAGTTGGCGAAATATATGTGTCATTAAATATTAAATTTAAATGACAATCATATTCAAAATATAAATAAATAAATTTACCAAATAAAGTACCATTCAAAATAAAGTTTAATCATAGACAGGCAAATCAAAGCTACTTGTACCTAATATTAATGATATAGATTCCTTAAAATTTTTGTACTCTGAATATTTTTCTTGGTTTACTTTACTAGTTTTCATACTTATTTCCTTAAATTTTTTGCCTCCTATTTTTTTTCTTTTTTTTCTAATGCTTATAAAAATATTATACATTTTTAAGTGGTACCTTTCTGGTTGTTGTCGTAGCCAATTTAGATAAGCAGCATGGGCAATTCGCACTCCAACATTATCGGCAATATTCTCCGACTGCAATTGCATCTTGGGCAGTTTATTGTCATTATAAATAAACTCACTGAATTGATTAACCAGACATTGTTTGCGTTGCTCAAACTGCTGTGTGGCATTCCGTTCAAACCAATCCCGCTGATTGCCCTGGGCGTCAAAAAATCTTGACAAGTCATCAAAGCCATGGGCCATTTCATGGGCCAGTACAAATCCCACAGTGCCATATTTGATGGCCATGGGATAGGCGTCATCAAATAAATAACGATGTTGCATGTAGCTGGCTGGGATAACGACACGATTGAGCTGCATTGCATAAAATGGAGACACTTCGATGTCGTTGTAGTGGTTAGGATTGGGGGCACGTTGCAGATCCTCTCGTAAATGTCGTCCACGCAACTCCAGAGCACGTTGCACGTTCCCAAAGTAATCCTCAGTGCTTATTATCAATGTGCTGTAGTAGTTCTCAAAGTTCTGGAATTAGGAGTTAAATATATATATGTATTTTTAAGTGATATTTTTTCTAACGAAAATATCAATATTGATATAATTGTAGGATATTTTTTCACAAAATTGATGGCACTACATTTTAAAATATTAAAACCCAATTTGAAATGAAAAAACGACTTCTTTAAAGTCGCACTTATATATTGATATTATCCTTAATGTCGATATTTTTTAAAGATATCAAGTACAAAAATATTTTTTCTTATCGACATATTATTGATTTTAATATTTTAAAAATTTTAAATCTCATCAACACTTGGGGTTTCACTTGGATTGTTGAAAAACATTACTTTGTCGATATATTGATAAGCATTTTGTGCTAAAATATATCGATATATGTTTGGCTAAAAATATCAAAAAAAAAAAATATAGTTTTAAAAAATACGTATTTGGATATTTGAAAATATTGTTATGCCAATACATCGAATAGTAGTTTATATTATATTATATCGGAATTTTTTGTTAAAAAAACTACGTTAAAGCAATATTTTTCCATATCGATATCTTATTGATAGCTCAATATTATTATTATTCATCGAAATTTTATCGACATTGATATCAGAATATTCTACCTGTGACTCTGCACCGAGTATACGGAAACTCATGGACTTTAGCTTGGCCAGAGCCTCGTTAAGGGTCTTCTCGTCCAGCCAAGTGGTCTTCTGCAGCATTTCTGTAAAGGACGCTTTCAGTTCCTGCCACAGTTGCCGCAAACTGCCAGGAATGTGGGGATTCTGTTGCTCCAGCGATCGATACACCATGTGATCCACGAAATCGGTAAACAGCTCAGAAGTCCTTTGACCACATGGAACCATCTCGAAGTCCTGCAGCAGCGAGGAAAGCATATAATTGGCCAGCACACGCTTGGGAGTGTTGGCTAGAATTTTCTTCAGCTGCCAAAAATAACTCTGGCCATATTCAAAGACTGGCAACTGATAATCGTGATTCAACCAGCTGCGTACAAATCGCGTGAGATTCAAGGTCGGGCCGTAATCGTCGCTCATTTCATTCAACATACGGAGACGATTCATCTGACCAGGTGGAAGTGTTTCCTGTGGCTCACTGATGCCGCCAGCCAGTTTCACATTTAGTTTCGTAATCTCAACAGCCGTTTCGCGAGCAACAGACTCACTGAGACCCAAGAGCTTCTCCAATCTTTCCATCAACTTCAACTGATTGCTCAGGTGTAAAGCGACTGCCTTGTTGCTCTCTAGTTCATCCAGTTGTCCCAGATAAAGTCGATTAATCTGACTGTTGGCCAGTCCCGGAGAAACCTTCACATTCAGCAGTGTCACTTTCCCAAAACGATTCAAGAGCTGCGCCATGATTTCAATCGCATCGAACTTGGACTCATTCCAGGCATTTCCCTCGAGAGCGGGAAATCCCCCAAATTCTTTAAATAAAGCGATTAGTTGAGAGCGTTGATTCCACAAATTCTTCTCGGCATTCAGACATGATTCATGGAAATATTTGACCCTCGTCTCTGTCGGACTGTCATTGCTCATTTTGGGTTTATTGAGCAACTGACGCACTCGACGTTGATAGCCAGCATTTAAAGTCCGTAAGAAGTCCGTGCTGATCGTTTCCAGCGCTGGATTGATCTTGGCAAAGTTACCACATGCATAACCATAAAATTCATCACAGGGATTCACGCTCTCGTTTATATAGGATCGCATGCCAGCCGATTTGGCCTGACGCATTATCTCATGGGCCAGAGGAGTGTTAATGCTGAGACCCTCGTAAACGCCAGATTGCACGGCAATTGGCCCAGACAACAGTAGAGTGAAATAAAGTGCCCATAAACACACGGAAGCGGAAACATCTCTCATTATTCCGTGTCAATCTGTCACTCGCGATTGTCGTTATTCAACTGATCGTCGCACATTTGGCTTATCATTGATAAGACCAAAACCGTATGCTCTGCTTCTCTCTAATCTTTGCTCTCTCTATCTCTGTTTCAGGTGCCTTGCCTCTGGTCACGGCCACAACGTTGTGCTTTAATCCATTTATCAAGTGGCTCATTATTTTTTCGTACTGTCTGCTCTCGCTCTGGGGCCTCTACAAGGTAAGATTTAGATCAACATTAGATCTCAGCCTTTTTAAAAATACTTTCAGTTATTTCCCTTCGACTCTAGTCCCTGTTCTGATAAAAATAGTTACCAAGACAATTACAATTATTTAAAATATCAAACTTTTTATTATTTGTTGATTCTTTTAATTGTTACATAATTGATTATTGGTTTTTTGTTGATTTTTATTTAACAATTATAAAATACGCATAAATTATAAATTTTTAAGTAAATTTTAATATTGAAAAAAATTAATTTTGACTTGTAAAGTTGCTTGTTCAAAAGTCGAATCAACTTTTAACTTGTCTAACTTCATCAGAACTCAACCGATTTGCTTTAAGATCTTGGCTTCGATATTAATAAAAAATGTTGTATTTTATCCTTGGACAGGCCCTCACAGCTAGCTCCCCCTGGCAGAGACGCCTCTGCTTTGCGCTTCCGTTCACGATGCGTTCGGTGCTGACGTTTCTACGTATACGAGGAATGGTGGGCGGCAGTCATATGGCCCTTTCCCATGTCTATCTGCAGGTGCGTATGTCAAGGCATTCCAATTGACTAACTTGTTATTTTTACGAAAACGTTTTTGGGCTGGCCTCTGTGCGCATTTGCTATGCATGTTAATGTACATGCAGGTTGAAGTTGTAAGTGAAATTTTCATAGTAAATTCATTGTATTTAGACTAAAGCATATGGATAATGTGTAGGACTATGTCGTATGCAATTAATCTGATCCGATACGATACGATCTGATTGATTAATTATTTGATTGATGATATCAGTACACAAATTAATATTTGATAATGCTAACTCTTGACTTTTTCACTACTTTTTGCGTGTGGGTTTAGGATGGCGTTTCCATATTAGGAGGCGCCATTGGCGCCATGCGCATTCCAGAAAAGTGGTTTCCCGGTCTGGTCGATTTTTATCTGAACTCTCACAACATTATGCATGTGCTGGTCGTCGTGGCAGTCTACTCTATGCATAAAGTAAGTTTCATACGAATTTCAAATATTTTTATTAGCATTTTAAAACAAAGACTACAGTTTCGAAACATAATTAATAGAAAAGTATAAATAATACGATGCGGTTTTAACTTAAATATTTAGATTCTGCATTTCCATAGCTTTTTCTTTTCTTTCAAATGAAATTTTTTTAATTTTGGTCTTAAAATTGCAAGCTTCATAGTTTTGTATACCTTATTTATCTCCCGAAATTTGGTATTTTAGTCCCATTTTTGTTAGTTGACTAATTTAAAATTATTTTCTTTAATTCAAAAATATCTCTGATCTCCTGGACTATTCAAAAATTTAACCAAAACAAAACTCTTTTCTTAAACCAATTTTTACAGGCAACTATTAAGGACTTTGAGTGGATGTCCAATCAGACCTGCAATTCGCTTGCCAATGCCACGGAACAATCTTTGGCCCATCTGGAACTATGACCCGCTTACTGGCTACTTCTCCTTCTGCTCCTTTCTCTTTTGCTATTGCTAAAACCTCAACCAGAACGCGCTGCAAATCAATTGGAAAACTCACGGCCATGCGCATGCTGATTAGATAATAAATTGAAACAGAAACTCAAATTTAAAAAAAAACAATTTAAGAAAATGCTACTCGAATATACCGTGTATAAATGAGCGCGTGCTGTAACAGTAACAATAGGTATAAGCATATAATATATATAGGATAATAGATAAACATAAATACATACAAACATATGTACATACATACACGTATATGTGTAATTAGTACATACTTCGACTGTGGTATTTAGTATTAAGTTAATATGAAAGAATTATTATAAAAATAAAAAAAAATTAAATCAATTACAGTGCACTTTCGGTATAATGTTCTATGCGCGATTTCCATGCAACAAATCTGAGTACTATATATAAACGATAATTTCAATGATGTTGATACATATGTACCTCATTATGCTTACAACAAGAAACATCTAATTTTCAAATATAACTTTGTACCTCGACGACTATAAAAACGAAAATTAAGCAATAAGAAAACTTACATTTAATCTTAAAATTCTTCCTAGTTGAACTATTAAAATCTGTTAATTGTTTAATTTTGCAAGCTTAGTACATACGTAATAGAGAATACACTTTTTTGTGAGTTGAAAACAAAAACTGAATCACTAATGCGTGTTTTGTGCCATTAGTTAGATTGTAACATTTGGACAAGTGTGAACAAGATCTTCAAGCTAAATCGCTGCTGAATCGAATTATTAAAACTTCCTAATGCCTAAATTTTGCCATCTTGTCTAGCAAATTATAAAACTCTCCGTAAATTATATTTGATCAATTACCCTAGGTTTTAAGAACCAAATATTATAAAATTGCAATACGGCAAAGTATTTTAATCCAACTGATGGAACAATTATGAATAATTAGTTATTAGTAGTTTCAATAATTTACACCATGCCTATTAAAAGAATGCAAAGAACATAAATATATAACAATTATAATAAATGAAACCAAAGCTAACAGAATTAGACAAACAAAAGCAATAAAATATGTATAATAGATGCTTGAAACAAGTTGTAACTATATTGTAAGAAGCAATTAGAGTAATAGTGTTATATACTTATATGATTTTCAGTAAAAGTTAATAAACATTAAACACAAATACAAATTGAGTTGTTTTTACTTTTTAAACGAACCGCCAACTGATAACTGCGATAAGTATTCAGCATAATTTTTAGTGCTGAAAATCGTGGAATTTAAGTACAACGATAGCTTACCGGCTGTCGATTGTCACAAGAGCTATAAAAGAACAGAACATTTTCAATGTTTATAGTGTCAAAGGCTTTTACAATATTAGTGAGCATAAATTGCTTTTAGTTTATTGCAAATTTAAATAATCTGAAAAAAGGTACAAAAATAAGAAACACCCAATTTCGAAAATGTACTTGTTTTTATAAGTACAAAAAATCGAACCAGATCGGAAACTTTTACCGGATGGGCAACCCTCGGTTTTAGTTGGCTAAGTTGGCAACAGTGGTCAAATATTGTAATTATTGTTTTTATAATTTGCTCAAGTATTTTTGTATTTGTTTGAGTTTAACTTTTATAAAAATAAATATAAAGAATGAGCACACAAACAGCAGAGGCCGCCAAATCGGGGGCAGAGTCGGCCAATTTCTTTGGGCTGCAGGCGGCATTTGAGGTGAGTTTAGGGGAGTCTAAAAAAAAGGACGCCGGTAATAACTTTGTATAATACCTTTTTACAGACTGCCCTTGAGCAGGCCATTGTCCAGAACAGTGTGGAACTGCTGGTTAAGGATTACCACAGTTTTAGTTCAAATTCGGAGCACGATAAACGTTCGCCCATGGACCAAGCATTTCGAGAGATTTTAATGAAGCGACTGAGCGACGATGTGGAACGCATTGGCTCCCTGGTTCGTCTGTCTGTGGATGCTGCTCGTGCCGAGATCGTATCGAACACAATACCTGTGGTTCTTTTGGGCGACACATTTGACGTGGTCACACTCAACAAATGCGAGCAGATTTTCACATTTGTGGAGGAGCTGGTTGAGGTCTGGAAAGAGGAGATATTCTTTGCTTCGTGTAAGAACAACTTGCTTCGCATGTGCAACGATTTGCTGCGCCGTCTCTCCCGCACACAGAACACTGTCTTTTGTGGTCGCATTTTATTGTTTCTCTCCAAGTTTTTCCCATTCTCGGAGCGTTCCGGGTTGAATATTGTTTCCGAGTTTAATTTGGATAACTTTACCGAATATGGACTGGACAGCAAGGATCATGATGATATTGATAACAAGGAGCTGGAAGATACAGCCGAAGACATACCGCTCAAGATTGACTATGATTTGTACTGCAAGTTCTGGTCACTACAGGATTTCTTTCGCAATCCTAATCAATGCTACAGCAAGGCACAGTGGAAGATGTTCCAAATGGTAATTGTATAATGAACAGCTTAACTTTGTGTTTAATTAACAATTATGTAATTTCAGCATGCAGAGACTATACTACAGTCGTTTTCCAGCTTTAAGTTGGAGGATGTGCGTCCGAATAGTGACATTAATGGCGGCAGCGATGCGATGGACGTAGATATGGACGATTGTGCTGCTGATGCCGCTGCAGCACTTGTTGTGCGCAAGGATAATCATTTCTTTGCCAAGTTTCTGACCAATCCAAAGTTGCTGGCACTGCAACTTTCCGATTCCAATTTCCGGCGTGCCGTCCTGGTGCAATTTCTTATACTATTCCAATATCTGCAGGTCAGCGTCAAGTTTAAAATGTAAGTATGGAGGCAAGAGAACTCTCATCTATTTGATAATACACCATATACTGTTTATAGAGATACCTACACTCTGACGACTGCCCAGTCAGATTTTATCAAGGAAACCGAGCAGCGTGTATATAAGCTTTTGGAGGAGACGCCACCGTATGGAAGACGTTTTGCACGCACTGTGCAGCATATGCTGCAACGGGAGGAAATGTGGAACAATTGGAAAAATGATGGCTGCAAGGAGTTTAAAAAACCCGAAGATCCAGAGCCGATTGAGGATGAGTTAAAGCCACCACCTGCAAAGCGTTCCAAGCGACCACTGGGAGATTGTCTGCGTGATGCCGCACGCAATGGCAAGTTCTTCCTGGGCAAGTAAGCATAGCCATATCGCTAACTAGTTCCTTGACTAACACTGCAATTCCTTAGCGATAATCTGACACGCCTTTGGAATTACTCGCCGGACAATTTGCAAGCATGCAAGAGCGAACAGCGCAATTTTTTGCCCATGCTGGAAACATATTTGGAGACGCCGCATGACAAGAGCGATCCCGCCTTCGAGTGGCGTGCACTGCGTCTGTTGGCGCGACAGACGCCTCATTTCTTTACCTTTGTATCGCAGCCGTCGTGTAAGATATCCGATTACCTGGACGTTGTGCGCAAGCGCTTGACGCGGGAAAAGGAGCTGGTTAAACAGGTCAGCACTGCGTCCAATAATCCAACAGAGCAGAACAATGGACTGGCTGTCCATAGTGCGCCATCAGAGCAGGAACATGACATGGCATCAGTTGCCCTGCAAGAGACCGAATCCTTGGAGGTGGAGGATACTGAGCCCGTGGGCGAAGATGTGGATGAGATGCCAGCACATGAGAAGCCACTGATGGTCACACTGGCCCACATCGATGAGATAACTCCATTGATAGGTGAACATTGGATGAAAGTTGGCAAGAAGATTGGCTTCAGCAATGATGAGTTGCTCTTCTTCCAAATGGAGAATCCCACAGCCGGCGTGGCATGCACGAAAATGTTAACTAATTGGATCTCAGACGATGACGATGCTACGCTGGACAATTGGGCCTATATGCTTGAAGGTCTCGAGATGAATAAGGCGGCCGATGCCGTCAAGGCGATAATTGAGCGCGAAAAATCGGGAAATCTCCAAGTATTGTCCCAGACACAGTCTCTGCCGGAAACCATAAGCACCGATGTGGAAATACTTTCGGATTAGTTATCACTTCAGTTCTGATAAATTCATCAAATAAAACAGAGAACGTAACGATTTGTAAAATATAAACAATTTTTTTTATTTTTGTCAACAGGTTAAAAGAAACCCCTTTTTTTTAACTTGAATAAAAAAAATGATATAACAAAATTTAATGTTTATTCAAAAATCATTGAATAACCTTATTATAGGTTTATATAATAAAGAAATATTTGACTTAAGTACTTGAACCAATTAATTGAAAATAAATGTTAAATGCACATTCAAAAAATAACAAAAAAAACAGAAAATGTATTTTAGAAATTGCATTAAATTTATGTTGCATAAATTACAAAAAAAAATAACTTTTTTTTAAATAGAAAATAAGAAATATTCCATGAGTTTTAAATACAATATACAATTTTATTAATATTTCATAATTCTAATAATTTTAGATCGAAAATAAGATTTAAATTAAATTTTTTTGATAAAAATTTAAAGTTAGTTTTGTCCTGTTTTCAGGTTCAAAGATTTTCCAATTATCCATATATTCTTTTTTCTTATTTCTCTTATTATTATCTGCGATTCCTGGAATAAACCATAAGCATAAGATGTGGGAATACATTCGGATTAGTCATCACTTTAAGTCAGCTAACTTCATCAACTTAAATCCTTTTTTTTATCACATGCATTAAATAGGGAACGGAATTAGCCCAATCCGAATGCTGGCTAGCGCTTCTTTGCCACCGCCTGCGGATTGCTCCGACGCGGTTTGTTGTGAACCATGGTGGCACAACGTGGAATGTGTCTCTCGGCAGCCTGTTGATTGAATCGCCTGCCGCAATGCGGACATTGAATGTAATCTGGATTCTCCGAGGGCGGTGGCGGTGGCAAGTCACTCAGTTTGCCGCCACGTGCCAAATGCGCCTGCACCTGTTTGGCAGCCCTAATAGCCTGGATGAACTCCTCGTGCTTCTTGCGCCAATTGCTCTTCTTAACGCCTGTGATTAGACCCTGCTGCTGTGCCGCACTGCTGTACGTGGACTGGGATCGAGGCACTTGCCGCTGTCGCTTGGCATACTTCTCATTATCAGTTCCCTTGACACGCTGCTTCGAGGCATCGAAAATCTTGCGCTTTGTGGTCATGGTCCTCTGGCAGACATCCTCGTGCTTGCCCAGACGCTCAGTATTAAAGTGACGGCCGCAGTAACGGCAACTAGAAGTGCCCTCCGGCGCCTGTTGATTCTGCAGAAGAAAGCAACATTCACATCATGACTCAACTCGAGTCGCACATTCTCTACTCACCATTTGAGATTTGGTAACTGGAGATTTTGGGGTGACCTGGTTGGGTATAAATGCATTATATTCAGATTATTAGATTTAATTAAAAATATGTTCTACGTCAACTTTGAAGTTTTTAACACAGCTATCCAGCAAACGACACTGTTGACAGTTTTTAAATTTAAATATCAAAACAGCTAAATTTGTATTATTTAGCTTAGATAATAATACTTATTCTTAATTTTTGTTTTTCAATTATAAAGTTACATTTATATAGCTTTTTATATAATTTTTTACAAAATTTTGGAATAAACGTTATTTTTGATTTTTATTTTAAATTGCTATTAAGATATGTTCGGAAATATAATAAAGGGAAAGACTTCTAGAATCTTTTTGGTAGAATTAAATATTGAAACTTTTTTCTCCACATGAGACCATACTTTTAGTATCTATATAAACGGTATTGCACCATAAGACCTGTAAATATTTAAATACTTTTGTGTATTAAACCACATGGTCTTAAAATTTTATTTTGAATACCCTGTTTTACAACAAAATTTAAGGAATCATTTTTATTATAAAACTCAATCAATGGAAAAAAATTGGAAATACGAGTTCTAAAAAATACAAAAAATTTTCGGACAATCTTATTTGTAATATTTCAATTAAATGAATTTATCAACCGGATAAATTAGAAATAGAAATATATATTAATTGAAACTTAAAGCTTGCCAAATTAAAAAAAAATGTATTATTTTATAAGCAATCTAAATAATTTGTAGTCCGCAATTTTTATTTAAAAACTTATAATGAAGGTGTTCCTTAGTTGTCAATGAAGTCAAACTCACCTGGCGTGCCTTTGGGGGCGTCAGGTGGCCTTTCTCCTGCTCTACAGATCGTCCGGCAGTTGGACGAGTTGCTGGAGACGCAGTTGTTGTTGCTGTTGCTGCGGTCGTCGCCTTGGGAGTTCGCCTCAGTGTCATAGTTCGGCCACTGCTGGGTGGCGTCGAATTGACGACCCGAAGTTGAACTTCCTTATCCCTGTTGGGAGGCGTCTTGTGCGTTATCACAGGCTTCAGGCGATTCGCATTAGTTCCAGTGCTTGGAGCATTGTATTTGATGCTGCTGTTGTTGTTGTTGCTGTCACTGGACCTCTGTCGCCCTTTGCAGGTGGTTGGTTTGTCCTTTAGACCCAATGTAGAGAAGCCCTTGATAAGATGTTGCTGTTGCTGTTGATGTTGCCGCTGTTGCAGTTGCTGTAGATGTTGCCGATTTTGTTGATGTGTCTGATGTGTCTGCTGGGCACGTAAGTCACCAATGGGTCGCAATAGATTGCTGCGATCTATACCGGCGCCACGACGTCGCTCATCAAACATTTGACGCACTTTTCCATTGCCCATGAGCCGGGAGGAGGCGCCTCGCGCTGCAGTTGCAGTTTCAGTGGCAATATTGAGCTCTTGGCGCCGTTGCTCCTTCTCCTCGTGCGTCTTTTGCTGGAAGCGCATCTAAAATAATAAAAATAAACTAAATATAATTTATATACGCTTGCTTAAAATAAAGAGAACGTTGAAATATCTGAATTTATCTGAAATTAACTTCTTACGGGCGCCGAGTTGCTGCTGTTGGGAGGCAGGTGACTCAGTGCCTCCATTAGACGCCTGGCTGCCCACGATTCGTTCAGTTTGAGTGGCATTATATGATCTAGCGTATAGTCCAACTCAGAGTCGGAAAATCCGTCGTTATCGTCCTCGTTTGTGTTCATGTTCGTGCGAGACACGCGTTTCGACTAAACTTAATGTGGAACTGGACTTTAACATGTCCATTTCCCATTTACATTTCTCCTGAGAGAATACACTCAGAAAAAAATACCAAACTTTTCTTCCACTTAAATTCAGAAGTTGAAGAAAATTGAATTTCTCATTTAAAATATAAAATCTATTTACCGAAAAGAAGGAGCTATCAAAACATATTTCTCAAAATTTAATTATTCTCAATTTAACAAAATTAAAAGTCTTTTTAAAAAGAAATTATTTTTTTAAGATACATTATGTTCTCTGTAATTGACAAACTTATTTGTAGAATTTGAATTTTATTTTACACACAAATTCTTTTTAATAGACGAAATTAAATTTTGAAAATATTCTATAACAAATTGATTTGGTTATTAAAAATTTATTTATAAATAAAAAGAGTTTATTTCATGCATAGATGCTTATAAAACAAAAAAACAAGAACATTTTTGTGATAACATAAAACGAATTTCTTAAAAAGAGTGCATTAATTTCTCAGAGTGATTTAGCTATGAAATTGTGTGGGAGTATTTAGTTTGTCTATTCTACGCTCAGTTGACCAAACGATGAGCCAACCCCCTTTTGGGTCACTTTTACCAATCTGTGCTCTCTGCCACTTACATGCCGCCAGTACATAAAACCGCGTGCCACACGACCCGCTTGGACGAAGCTCACCGAGGCATTTGTTGTTGTCCTCGTCGTTGTCGTCCTCGCAGGCGTTTCGAAATAGTTGAAACGAGTTGTGGGCATGCTCCTCTTCCTCCGGCTTCTCTTGCTTCTCTTATTTCTACTCCTTAAACTAATAGTCAATCACAGTTGACAGTTTCGTTGTGGCCAGAAATGGCCACCTTCATACAGTAAAATTCGCTTGACTATGAATTGAAATTTATTTCTTTTCAAGCACTTAAGAAATCAACGTGGCTGCCTCTTTGTTTGTCTTAACTGTTGTTGTTTGTTGCTTTTGTTGTTGTTGTAGTTGTTGCTACTGCAAGCCAATAACAACAAAAATCAATGACTGCAACGCGACTTCAAACGTTGCCATGGCATATAAAACAACAACAGCAAAGAGAGAGAGAGAGAGAGGCCCAGAGAGGGGAGAGAGAGAGAGCACTCGTTGCACCCACAAAAGGTGACAAAGCTCGTGGACTTCTCCGCCTCCATCTCAGAAGGATATTTCATACTCTAGTTCCGCCCTAATCAACGATAAAAATCTCGCGCAACAATTTTCGAGCTTGTTTAGTTGATGTTCTGTTTTTGACGGTGTGTGTGTGGTTGTATCTATGTGTCTGTGTCTGTGTCTGTGTCTGTATCTTTGTGTGTGCATGTGCGTGCCTACAGGTGACACGTTTCCAATGAAGCGCGGTAACTTTTATACAGAGAATCCTGGTATATGTTAAGTGCATTGAGTTAATGCAAATAATTATTTTTCAGTTTTTATATATAAAACATAAAAACTATTGGCTTTCAAAATGTATTATAAGGAGTATAAATAACTCCCATTTTTAACATTTAACTAACAATTTAAAAGTAATTTTTATTTAATATTTTTGTTCATATTCCATTCCATTCATATTCATTCATATATGAATATAGTATATAATAAATAAACTGTTTCTTTAATTCCCTAAAATTTCTCCATTCCTACTTGATGTGAACTCTTTTCTGAGTATTCTGAGAATACCCATTGATTAACCCATGGTGAAGTTGGTCGAACTACACTGCCAAATAAGGGCTTAAAGCTAAAATTTATGAGCTGAAATTTGTCTGATAAATTTCACAGACACAGCTATTGGCTAAGCCAATGATGAGCCATAATTAAAGTGTAGACAAGAACACAGACATCAACTGGAACCATTTTTGGAGCTATACGGAAATTGTGCACAATCATGTGGATGTCACTGTCAGCTGTTGGCCAAAATGGGCCAACTAAATAATAAATGGCCATTAGTTAGTCCGGGCCCCTTTCGTTATTTAGGCACACTTCCTGTCAGTCTACATAGGAGCGAAGTGTAAAACTTACCCGCATTTGGGCCAGCTTTGAGATGGGAGGCTCGGTCGCATCATGTGACGCCATTTCCAAATAAAGTTAACGCTCTCGCAAATTGTTAACTCTCTGTATGTCTGCGAGTGTGTGTGTGTGAGTGTGTGTGGGCCGAGACGATGATGACGAGTATAGACCCGGCTTAGACTCTCTGGTGACTCACCGCACAGTCGGCTAAGACGTTCGCGCTGCCTAAAAATAGCTGCAAAAAATAAATATAAGAAAACAAAATAAATAATTAAATATGAGAAACCATTTGAGTAACAAAGCAACTTATGAGCGACTTTGAATGTCGCCAGGAGGCGTCAATGGAAACAGGGCGCGAGTTGTTTCATGTGGGCGCCATCTGGATGTCGAAGTCGCAGTCGAAAGCCGTACCCAGTTATAATAGTTATACTTGGACTCGTAATCGTAACCGTACTCGTACGGGGACCATAGGCCCGTGGGTTGCCATCGACATTCAGTTGCTCCAAAAATGGTCAGCTCAATGAGCAAAATAATTGAATTGAGTTTTATTCGCTTACCTAAATGAACTGCGATTAACACCAAAAGACCTAAGCAATATAAAATATATTCTCAAGCAACCAACAATAAAGTTAAAGACGTTTCACGAAACTAATTTTCTAACGTAGTTCTACTAAAAAAATATATATATCATCTACCTTTAAAAAAAATGTACACTAGTCTAAATATTATTCTTATTGTTTGGTGGCGTATTTGTTAAATATTTTTGTGTTTGATACATATTAATTTATAGCTTGAAATGTCAACGCTGTCGTAGATAGTCACAGCTAGCTGGGTTTTAAAATTTTATACATATGAAAACAAAAATATACTCTATAAATTTGATATGCAAAAGAAACCAAGGAAGCTACTTCAAATACAACAAAACAAGTTTAAGTATAATAAGAATATTACTAATAATTTCGACACCTAAGCTCAGGGCTATGAGTCTCTTTCAAAACAAATCAATAAAATAATTAAATGAAAAAATACTCTATAAATTTAAAATAAAATGAAAGCAATTTGACACACGAGCTCAGGGTATGAGTTTCTTTAAAAATAAAAAATATAAGAAAACGGTTATTAATAATTTAATATAATTAAATATCTGAAATACAAAAAAACCAACTCAAAGTCCAAATAAATAATTTCTGTATTGTTATAACATGTATCACCCGAAATATTCAATATTCGAAATATTCAGTTTATGATAATCATTTTCTTTCTTTCTATAAATCAAATTTATAAAATTATTTCAGATACTTAGCCCCTGAGCTCTAGGGTATGCAGTAGTCATCTTGCTCGCCCACCAGAAACCGCACAAAGCAATTAATTTATGTTTATTTTTTGGCACACGTCTGTGTCTGGTGTGTGTGCGACTTGAAGAGTTTTGTGTGTTGGCTTTGAATCCGCCAAGTGCTTTGAATTTGCATATCTCCGAAGCTTGGCAACTTACCCAGCTATGCGCTGACTGCGAGGGGTGGCACCTGAATACGAACACACATAACAGCTGGAAACAGGCGCCGACGAGGTAAGTCTGAGTTTGTTGACACAATAAAAGTTGAACGTTTGAAACTAGGCCAGTATAGGAACAACAGGACAGCGACAGTTGGTCAAACTGACAATTGCCCGTAATTACGCATACGTCGCGTGCGCCAAAGTCAGAAAATAGAATAAAACAATGGCCAAGTGAACTACTGGCACTGGAGAAATCTGTTTCAGCCGGTCAATTTGAACTGTTTGCTTAGAAGTTTGCCCGCTGACTGAGACAAGATTGCGGCCGCTCACTCAAAAGTCAGCCAAATCGCCAGCGTCAACGCAAGCAGAACAAGTTGTGAGCAAGGTGGCTGCAGCAGAGACTAAAGCTGAGAGAGAGAGAGAGAGAGAGAGCAGAGAGCTGGCTCAGTCAATGCACTGATCTGCGGATGACGATGTCGACGCACAGCTAGTTAAGTAATTGGTTTGACAAAGACAAATATTCACACAACATTTTCCTTATATTCTTAAAAATAATTAAAACCTCATTATTTCTTTAGTAAATAAATTATTTTTGTTGATTTTTTTTTAAAAACAACATCAAATTTTATATCTGAGTAAAACTACTGTGTAATAATTATATATAAATTTTATCTACAAATAATGAGGTACCATGTGTATTTTCAATGGGTATTATACAAAAGTTCAAAAACTTCGCAGGTACCAATAATAATGAACTCAAAATTATTAAGATTTTTTGATTTTGTTATTATATTTTTGGTATTGATTAATATTTTTTTATGTTCATTACATTTTTATTTATTGGATTATTTAAATCAAAATAAAAAACTAAATTAACCAGGGAATAAAACCGAAAGATATATAGGTTACGGTTTCGGTCCCGAAATAACTATTTCGATAAAACGTTCTATTCCAGTTTTTTTCTTTCGGTTCCGGTATCTGTACCGGTACGTAACTTTACAACAAATCAATTTTGAAACATTTGAAAATGCTAAGATGTCGTTTTATAATAAATATGACATCAAAATACATAGGGCAAAAACAATTTTTTTTTAAACGAATTTTCAATTATTTGAATGAATTAAGAGGCCAAACCATGATCAAAATATCATTCCGCTTGAAAAACGGTTCAGTTTTGATCAAATTATAACAGTTTGAACAGAGAATTTCTGGACAGAGAATTTATTTTGCTTACGGTCTTAGATCCGGTACCAAAAATGAAACGGTTAGTTTTAGTTAACGGTTCCGGAATCGGTTCCGGCGATATTTCCTGAAATTAACTTTTGTGATGTAAGAGAAATTTACATAATTTTTAAAACTCAGAAAAATATAGTTATTTTGCAAAAGCTAATGTGCATTGTTTTTCGTTATCAAAACAATTACTTGACATACTGTAGTAGATGCATAGCGTGTCGACGGGGGCGTGGCCACTTTATGAAATAAAACAAAATGTGCGTGCTTCGTTTCACAAAAACATGTATTTATCGCTCAATTGCAGATATATTGTTATTGTTACTGCTATTTGTTGTTAATCTTTTTTTATTCATTTTAATTTTATACTTTTTATCAACGCTAGCAGATGTTGGCTCTCAGTTTTAGCTTTAACTCGATCTTAAGCTTTGACTCACATCAAGTAAAATTGTTGTCGTACTCGTATTTAATTTTATTTATGTATGATGAAATGTATAAGTACATCATGAACGGAGTGTCTCAATTGTTTATTTTTTTACTTCTCACTTTACATGCGCCTTAACCATAATTAATCATATTTAACTTGAATTTGCAATACCCTAACCCCTGCAGAGCTCTATTATCATTATTAAATTTATTTTAATTTTGATCGGATCAATGGAAACCAAATTTTGTATAATATATTCTAAATTATATTTTTGCAATTAATTTTTTAATTTTATAACTTTATTACGGATTTATTTAGAAATATTATTTATTATCTTATCATTTTTTATTGAAGTCTCAAATAAAAGTGCGGTTTATTTGTATGACAAATTATGATTAATGAAAATAAATAATAATTTTAATGCAAAGCTATTAGATCTGCAAGGGTATGAATGCTTCGGTGCTTCGATGTTATCATAACTATGACCAGTCCATTTAGTCATATAGCTCTTTTTTGCTCATCGATTGTTTATATAATGATTATTCATTGCTTATCATTTGTTTAGCTTTACTGCGGTTTTGAAACCTAATAAGTGCGCGCTTTGCGTTTTTATTTATTTTAAACTTTTAGTTTGAGCGAATTATTATCATGTTTTTTTTAATTTCAACATTTTCGTACATACTTTAATTATTTGTGCTCTCATTATGGCATTCAACAATGGTTTGAAAAACTCGTGTTTTATTTAAATAGGATTTGTGTTTATTCAATCGTTTAACATTATTTAGTTTTATTGCCTTTAAATCTTTTCAAGCTTGCTGTAAACATTCATTCAAAAAATGTGCATTTTAATTTGATTAACAAAATAGACACATTTTTGTACACACAATGTAGATAATTGTATTGTGAAATATTTTAATCGCCAAAATAAAAAAATATTAAATTATAAATTATTATGACTATCTTTGTCGGACTTGAGAAATATCTCGGAGTATCTGAAAGAGTAACTCAAAAAGAAAGCTACAATATATTCTTAGTGATTCGGCCAGTCGAATTCACTCTCATCTTGTACATTAACATAATTTGTACGAGTATTTCCATCTCATAAATATTGAAGACATTGTAATCATACTTAACTAATCCCCAAATATCTGGAGAGCTATGTCAATTGATTTATTGTTGTTAATGTGATTTTGGGTCTTCTGGATTACTTAGTTAGTGTATATTGTATATTCTGCATTTGAAAATTGTTGCTTACATTGACTAAAAGTGCTTAACGCTGTTTGCATTTTGCCAAAAATTAATTACAAATATTACAGCGATTATGAATACCATTACGAATGCAAATACGAATACAAGTACGAGTATTAATACAATTACATATACAAATACATTCATACATTCGAAGCCGTTTGAAAACACATACGAGTTCGGTTACATTTAATGACAATGACACGGCAACATCGACGACACTGACAGCCGATAGCTGAAAGCTGGCAATACATATAAACAACAATTACTTATTACTCGAATTACTATAAACTAGGCGAATTGCGATTTGGGCTCTGGCCAAGGCGTCGTATACTTAATGCAACACTTAAAATTGCCATTTGGTTCGCTCTCTTTCATTCTTTCTACACTCATGTGGATCGTTACAGTTGTCTTTCTCTTCATACCCCTTCCTTACAAAATCGGGAGTCTAATCTTATTCCAAATACCTAAGGTAACATTACACGGAGGGAAGGAACTATCTTGTCTTCAATTGATCAAGGCTATAAGCTTTAAAAATATTTTTAATGTTGTTTTCCAAGCTTAAATAAACATAAAGATTGTAAAATATTAAAAATTGGGCAATTAAATTAAAATAATTCGGGCAAGAGAATTATGAGAATAAAGTTCCTTTTTTTATTTTCTCTATTGATTTTATTTATTCTTGACTATAAAATAATTCAATACAAAAATCGAAGCATCTTAAAAATCAATAATAAGATAGTATTATTTTATATTTTTCTTCCACAATGTAGCTTTAAAAAAATAAAGGTACTAAAATATAAAAAAGGATTCGAAAAACGGAAGATCGCATGTATTTTTAACTAAAGCTTATGAGTATTTTAATAGTCTGTTTTTGATCTTTTTAATGGGAAGTTCTTGTGCGGTATTTGCGGCTCCTTTAACAATATCTTAATTCCTATTACAGTTGCCTTCAGAAACTTTATTCAACATTCCTACTATTCTCATTTTCAATATCGATATCGTTGACTATTAATATTATAATTACGTTTTCGATAACGATTACGATTACCAAACCAATCGCAATTCGAAGCAACGCCTGTTTAATTTGTATTATGATTATTATGGTTTACTTCATTCTTTATACCCGTGATTGTCGAGGTTGGTTTTTGTTTATATTCATTTGGTTTCAGTATTTTATTTTACACACTAAGGAAAACATCAACATTTGTTTGTATCTTGTCATGGCTTCGATTCTCTAACATTTAATTACATCCATTTACATATCGATAATTTGGATAATACATCAGACTACAAGTTATTACAAGCAGTCGATAAACTCGTACTCCTGCCCATTAACTACTTACATATATAAGGATTTATTTCTAAACATTTTAAGCCAACATTCAATGCGCTCTAATTTAACGTCTATACGACAATTGCTTAAGTCTTTTAGTCTACATTATTTTTCATGGGGTTTCATGCGGGAATTTTCCTTTCTCTCAATGCATACAACACATTTAATAATAATTATGGTTATTCATATATTTTGTTTTTGCTTATGTATCCCGGTCTCTTTAAGGATTAAGTATGTTTTAAACGGTCGATTTAACTAAGGCTGCACGGGCTCAGGTTTTTGTATTCTATATTTATCAAATATCAATACGAGTATACGAATTGATTTCATTTGATTGGGATTGTTATTAGGCTTTTTATCGCCCTCATATGGTTGTATATAAATATAGTTAACTATACATGCATGTTCTAGGCATTGCCTACATCTAGTATATTCATATACACACACTTATTTAAGGGCTACATGTAAAGGGCATACTGTGTCTAGGCATGGTTTTTCTTATATACCCGTATTTTCATGAATTATATATTTTTGTTATTTTACTTTTACTAATTTTTCAACATTGTGAAAACCAGCACTTTCTTGTACAATACACAAATAGTTCTGTTTTTTTTTTATATTTGGATTGTTTTTTTTTTGTCATTTTATAGACACTTTTGACTTATTCTAAACATTTAATTTTTAAATGTTGTTGTGTAAGGTTTCCGTAGCGGCGTTTTTTGCTTTTGGCGCTTGTGCGCACAAAAGTTTTCAAATTTTCCTAAATTCAAATACAAATGCGAACTTGAAAAGTTGCTTCATTTTAACAAATTGTAAAAATATTTAGTGGGTATATGGAAATGGACGTTCAAATAAGCATCTATATTTGGAATGAAGGCTCCTGATAAGAGAAATTGAAAAGGTTTGTTGGATATTTTTTCGAATAAATATTACTCGGATCAGGTGCAATCATTCCAAATAGTAGATCTTAATTTACGCGATTTGCATGTGTGTTAAACGGTGGATATTTGATGCAAGGATCCTTATACATATCATATTTATTTATTACATATTTAAATAACATCGAATTGGTTTTGGTTTTCTTATGTTATTAAACGTTTTCGGCTAAATAAACTTGTTTATTTCATAAACTTTACTTTATCAGTACGGGTGGGCTTCGTGTATTTCAGTTTCTAGAAACTCTTCTCTGACTTGGTGTGCTCGGGACTCTCATTATACTAAAATTTATCGCGTATTGTGTTATAATTAATTAGGGTTTCTCTACTATAGTATGTTTATTTATGTATGTATATTTAAGTAAACGTTATTTTTTTCTTTTAACCTGGTTTTCCTCTTGCTTTTTTTTTGGGCCATTACATTACATTCAATAGCAAAACATGTCACCTCTAAAATACTAAACTATAAAAATGCTGTACGTGAACATGTCCAGCATATTCTACACACTTACAAGTAACATTTACAAGTATCAATTTGACTTAATTAGCTGCGCTGTAAAAATGTTTTTTAAAAATTGCACCCTAAAAGCGTACATAACACAATTGTGATCTCGATCTCGAAATCGGCATCGAAAATTGTTGGGAATCATTATAAAATTCATAAAAAGATGCTTAAGGTTACATACACGTATAACTTCTATTCCTTTCACTTCCTTTCCCTCTTTCGCTTTCTTCTTTTTTCAAGTTTGTTTTCACTCGTATCTATGTTAGCCATATTCTACACACACACACACACACACTCAAACACACGCAAACATACACGCACACATACACGTACACAGTGAACGATTAGTTGGAATTTCCAGTTGCAGCCTAATTGGTATCCACATGTTAACACAAGTATCGAAAACACAAATGTGGAGATGCAATCGGGGCGTATACGTTATATATGTTCATATGTTTATGTGTATTATTGTGTGCATATACAGTTAGTCGAGTTATTATTTAGACAAATTAAAATATTTTATTTAAAATTTATTTTAATTTTTCTGAAATAGTTAAACGCAATTAATGATTTAATTTTCTCAAAACAAAAAAAAAAAAAATCAATTACTTGTAATAAAATAAAAGAATAAAATAAAATATGTGAGTTTGTTATTTTGACAAAACATTTACTGAGTGTGTACACTTAAACAATGTACAGTTAGTCAAGTAATTCTTTTGACAATTAAAAAAAATTCGAATATTTTTAAAACAAGTTATAAAAAATTATAAATTAACAACTTCCGTGGGGTACAGCTATATTTTAAAATAAATATCATATAAATATGTTTTTATTTTCAAAACAATTACTTGACTGACTGTATTTTTACTCTATCCTTGTCTGTTCTAATTGCAACGCATAACACAAAGGGACAATGTAAGCACACAGACATGATTCTACGAAAGCGATAAACACTAAGCTCTTCCATTTTTCTCTCTAATTTCTTCTTCTGATTTTCTACTTCTTTTTTCGTTACACTTTTCATTGGGTGGGTTTAACTGTTGCTGTTGCTTTTGTGTGGGAAATTGATGACTTAGAATATGAAGTCGCCACAATCCATGGCATAGTCAAAGTCCTCGCCTCCAAGATCATCGACTCCCGTGGAATGGAAATCGAATCCTCCAATGTCCGTGTGATAGACGGCGCCACTGCACGACGTATCGATGAGATTTGTGCAGTGCGTGGTGGGCAGTGCGTGGAGCGTAAATGTGTCTTCGCACTGGGACCAGGTGAGGCCACCGCTCCAAACTCCATTGGGCAGTGTGGCCCAGCCCCAGCCGTGTCCCCAGGGCAAAACACAGGCCAGCGATGCCTTCGAGTCCGGTTTCTTGCTCAGAATGGCCACTGCTGCATCGCTCTTCACTAATGGATTTTGATTGTACAACATTCGCTGTGTGGTTAAAGCCGTCGAGGTGCTGCGATGATGTCTGCTGGATTTACGCTGCTTCACCTCCGAGTTGGTCGCCGCTGAGGATGACAAGACATTACAAATTATGCACACCGATGGAATAAATAATATAAATCTCACTATTTTTCCTTTGATTTAACTATTTTATATTTATTAATTAAAGTGTGACCACTGTACACCTTAATCTACATTTTTATATGAATATTCTAATATTAAATCCCTTTATTAATAACTAAAAATTAGTCAAGACAGACTCTTAAACGAATTCGGAAAAAATATTTGACTTAAATATTTTTACTGCATATTTAAATAAAAAAAATAAAATAATTACGCTGTACAATTTCATTCGGTTAATACCACTTAACGATTACGATTCCTGTTACGCTTTTAATCCCTGATTTTAAGTGGTTTTACTAAAGTCATATAACTTTGAAATTTTTTTACAATTTTAGTTAAGTCAAAGTGCTTCTTAGTAGGCTTATATTTAATTATACAATGCATTCTTTTAAACAGTTTAGGATTAGGATTATCGTACTCACGTCTAATGCGCACAAGCGGACGCCGAAGCACGTTCATCAGATGTGGCTTGTCCACCACCAGTTCAATTTGTGGAGGCGGTGGCAGAGTTTTGGTTATGGCATCAATCCAGTCGCTTACCTCTTGCTCCGACTTGGCCAGCATCCAATAAACCTTGGATCTCTTACGCCTCGAGCCCAGAGCAATAAGCTGTGAAACACTGACTCCATCGGGCAGTGGAGGACGACGTGGTATCTGCCCTGTCCAATGGGCAATGG
This sequence comes from Drosophila innubila, assembly GCF_004354385.1. Classification (NCBI taxonomy): domain Eukaryota; kingdom Metazoa; phylum Arthropoda; class Insecta; order Diptera; family Drosophilidae; genus Drosophila; species Drosophila innubila. The sequence goes on along the minus strand of NW_022995380.1, from coordinate 18,927,341 downwards.
CTAGCATCTCTGGCGCCTCCTTGACCAGTATCTTTCCCGAAGGTGAGGAACGCCCCGGCTCCGTAAACCACGCCATGGTAGAGTCATCGTACAGTATAACCCACTCCTCAGCCCATCGATTCCACAGCATTTGCTCTGAAAGAAGATTTTCAGAATTTAAGGAAAATAGAAGCTAATCCGTTCCTATTAATTATACACTCAGAATATGTTAGTTTTATATCTAAATACTTCTATATTTCAGAAAATGTTCTTCAAAAACTTCAAGCTGTTATAACTTTGTCAAATCTTAACCGATTTTCTTGCGGAATGTCAATTGTATCATTATTTGGCATCTATTCAATTCTGCATCAAAATTGAAAAATTATATTTTCTTTCACCACTGCCAATTTCTTCATTGACGCTTTTTCAAAAGATATTTTTAACTATGTATAATTTTTCAACTCGATTTACAGTTTGGACTTGTATCGCTGTTTTTTTTTTAATAATATTTAAATAACGTTTAATAAATTTTAAATTTTAATTCATTATTTTCAATTTTATTGTAAATTTAAATTAAATTACTTAAGAAACTCACTTTTATAGCGCAGCAGGTAACCTCCTTTAATTTGCTTTCCTCCGGTGCCTGCAAAAAATGAAAAAATTCGAAATAACAAGGCTGGAAATGGATAGAAGTTTGTAGAATAGGAGCAGAGCAGCAATTCAGTTTTACGTCGAACTCATCTAATCTATTTCCGCTGCAACTGCAGCAGTCGTTTGTGTTTAATTGAAAACGCAGTTGGCAAAAGCACTGTACAGTGTTCAGTGACCAATGCTCGATTTCCAATGTCCACTGACATTGCTCTCTAATCTGTTATCAAACTGAATTTTAGTTGCAAACCAAATGTGTGTGGGTTTTAAACGTTCACGTTAAATAACAGACCAGGTGAGAATCTAATGGATATTTGTCTCGATTTTGACAGCAACTATTTGCATTCTGTCCTTGGTATCCTATACTCTACATCCCTCCTTCTGTTGAATATATATATACGAGTATACACATATGTATCTATAGCTAGTTGGTCTTTCAATTAAAATTCATTAATCGAAGTTGATTAAATCACAGTCTAGCAATACATGGAAAAGCTATTGAGCAGTTTGATATATGTATAAATCTTCGGTTGAGCGAATTAATTATGGTAATGAAGATGAGTGTAATGAGAGTACGTGCTTACACTATCGTTTCCCAGATGCACTTTTACAGTTATTCAAAAATCTATTTTGTCAATAAAAAAAATACATATCTTTTATTTTAAAAATAATTTTTCTTTTTTTTTTATATATATATATTTTTTATTTTATTGCATCATTAATAACTTGACAAATATGTGATTTTGTTCTTTGCTAAAAGAATTACTTGACATGCTGCTTAGTGACTCCTAGCTTATTTGACCCACTACTTTTACATATTACAAAATTTAAATGAATTTATCTTTTAATGGGAAGCAGATGCATTCCAAATTAAAACGCATATTTGTTGATTATTGTTTAAGCTTGAGCAAACTGTTTTAATTAAATTTTCAAATTAAGCAATAGAAACAAAAAAAGTGTAAGACACTGTATGTTCTTTTAAACAAAAATTTTTTTAATTGTTATACATTAACTCAATAATAGATCGAATTTGTTGTAATAGTTCAATGAATTTAAGCATAGATTAGACCTTGTTTAAATACCCATTAGTTACTTTTAAGGACTCTTTAACTAACTGCAATAGTCATATACTCTGACACATATATATATATGCATAGATAAGTGTCTTTCGATGAATATGATTAGGCAAAAGGACGGATAGACCCTGGCAACGAATTTAGCCAAGTTGCTGATAGCTTGTCAATGCAATAAGCTGACACAGCAATTGAAAAACGCTCAAGGCTTGACTGAAAATTTCTTGGCAAACTGTTTGCTTGTGCTAAACCCAAACGAAATGCAGACGGATGGATTATACATTTGAACACACACACACAAACATATACATAATATATATGTATATATATATACATATATATATATTCATGCTGGAAAGTGTCGACTACGTTGGCGAAGGCAACCCCGAGAGATAGAGACAGAGACAGAGATATAGAGGATAGCTGGCGACGAGCTAGTGAACGAGGTCGTCGAAGGACACTGCAGACTGTCAACTGACAACGTACGAGGGACAACGGACACCGGACATTGGGCCCATCATGTGTACCACTTCAGTGCACGCATACACACAACCACATCCATATTTTTCATTCTACATTCTCTACTCTACATATTACATTCACATCCTCGTGACAAAGCAGTTGAAATAGCAAGTGGCTGCAACAGACGACGATGCACAGTGGCACAATTAGTCAGAATATGACTCTTAACTTTTAAAATAGTTAAGATAACATTCTATAATCTAAAATATATATTCTCAATGCTTTAAAGACGTTTTTTAAATAAAATAAAAATAGACAGAACATTAAAGTGTAAAAGTAAATAGCCAAACGCTGACTTCGCTAGAAAAATGTGGTAAGAAAAAAATATTTAAATATTTATTTATTTAAATTTAAATTTGAAACATAAATTTTCAAAGCTTTAAAGAAATTCTTAAAAATAAAATAAAAATAGTGCATAAATAATTAGTCAATCGAAAAATATATGTATTTTATTTTATTGTAAGAAATTATTACATTATAAAAAATTGTTTTTCACCAGAAAAAATCTTTTTCAAAAGTAAAGAAATTTAAATATCTTGTTTTAATTTTTTGAAAATTATCCAATTTAAATGGAGTAACTTACAGGTGCAACAGACAAGAATGCAGAGACTTGAACGATTCACGGTTGCAAAATCAACTTGTACATAATTATTAAGCTGCCCGGGGTCGTAATGGGGCCGAAAGCGTTGCCAGGAGGCAGGAACAGCGACAGGGAGGGTGGGAAGGTAGGCTGGAAAACGCCTACACTTACTGCCTTGTACACTTGCATGATTTATGCACGTGGTTGCTTTCAACCTACAACAACAACGACAACGATGACAGGCTGCCTCTTGCTAGGTGGATTCATTTTCGTTGCATTCAATTTACTTGCAGCAAGTGGCAATAAGAGGAGACATGGGCGTAGTCAGCATTGTGCAAAGGGGGACAAAAATAATTTTTTCTTATGTTGTATATTGTGAATTGTTAGCAAATTCATCTAAGACCTACAGTAAGATCATCCAAGACAGTACCTTTTATTATGAATTCAAAAGTTCTGCAAAAAAAAATCGACAATTCTTGATATAAAAAAAAAAACTTTAGTAGTTTTAAATTTAAAATGCATTACATTTAATTTACTATTAACTAGAGTAAAATGGCATCAAAATCCAATCAAATTATTTTATTTATTGTACAAAAATATAGCAATAAATAATATTATTGTTAAAATTTTAAATTAACTTATGGCAAACGATTTTTCTGACTCCGAGATTTATATTTTCATGAATGGTTCCACAATTCCATTTCATTTTCAATGCCTTTCAAAGGAGAATGGGTGCGGTCTCGGAACTTGTTTTTACTAATTGACGTGTTTTAAAAACAACTATTGTGCGGATTCCGAAAGCTAAATACTGTAAAGCTATGAATGCAGCGCGAAAGGATGGAATGGCTCACACCTGCCCCTGCTGCCTACGCCCTTGAGAGGAGAAGCTGATGATTGTGGGTGGTTGGGTGGTTCGTGGGTTAGTACGCCTGATTGTTGTGCTGCCTCTGCTTAATGGTTTAATGCAGTTTACGTGCTCAGGCCAATGGGCGTGGCTGTGTGGCAATGTGACAGTGTGACACTGATTGCAGCATAATAACCTCTGCTGAATTTCACTTGATAAGTTCAACTCAAGTGGACGACATACATACACGTATACATACACTTACTTTTGTACTTGTATGTACTTACATATGTTCATAATGAGCAGGTCAACAATGAGACCACAGCGACAGATAGAGAAACGGAAGCTCAGAGAGACAAAGAGAGAGAGAGAGAGAGAGAGAGAGAGAGAGAGAGCGCAAGAGTGAAAAAGAAAGTGAGAGCAAGAGAGTGATGCAAATACACCCCCGAAACACACACACACCCACACACAGTCACACGCACACGCACAAGTAATCTGTGTGTGCCTCTGTATGTGAATTCATTGAGAAAAATTGTTGGCCAGCGAATTCACGAGCGAAAAGCGCAAAAACGAGTTCAAGGGTTTTTGTTTAAAAAAAAAAACGGGGACAGCCCTGCTTTCCACACACACATTCATATAAGGGCTGTTACTTACACATATGTACATACACAGCTGCTTTGGGGCTGTGGCTTAAGCTACATTTATTTATTTATTAAAAAGCAGTCCTCGAAAGAAACTTATAAAACATTAAAAAAAATATTCGAATATAGTATTTAAAATAACAATTTATTTATTCATTTATTGTCAAGCTATATGCAGATGATACGTGAATTTACAATTAAATTAAAAGTTAAATCTAAATAAATATATTTTATGTTATTAATTTGTATAAAAACGTAAATGTTCGGTTGGTATCTAAAAAAAAAATAGAAAATGATTGGTCCAACATTTGTTGCAAGGATTGGGAAAATTTATTATCAACAAAACATTATTAACATTGCAAAAATAAAAATATAAGTTGATAAATTACATTTTACACAATTTCCATACAATTAAAAAAATGCAAGAAATACATTTTTGAATACCTTAAATAAATAAATACATACATAAATAATATACAATTTTCGGTCAAAGACTTTAAAGTTACACAAAACTTAAGGAAAACTAAAACAATTAAATTTAAAAGTAACTATGCTTACAATTTAAGATAAAAGTAATATAAAATATAAATTTTTAAATTCTAAAAAATAAAGTAAATACAATTAAGAAACTGTGGGTATTTAGAAATTATATTTACCCGAGGGCTGCTGCTGCAGTTGCAATTGTTGTTGTGATGGCGTCGAGGTGGAATCTTCACTCCTTGGCTTAACCTTTGAGCACATGGAAAACATATTTCTGGCTTTGTCTGTGGTCGATTTTGGCAGCTTTGTTAGTTGTTAATTGATCAGTAACTAAGTGCAAATGGTAGTGGAAGTTGTGCTCTAATATTTAGTTCATTAACGCTTCTCCTCTTGTCCCACTGCTCCTGCTCATGCTCCCTCTCCTTATCCAGTGAAGACAATGAAGTGATGTCAGCAGCCAATTTCACAGACAATACAGAAACAGAAGAAAAGTATTTTTTTCCTTTTTTGGGCCGTCTGATTTTGACTTGCTGGGCAGGAGAAAAACGCGCGTGTTTCGTGTTATCAATGTTCGAAGTAACAGCACACACACACACATGTACAGACACACACACACACGGACAGTGTTTGCTGGTGTTGAGGTCGCTTTCGCTTTCGGTTTCGCTTTCGGATTCGGTATTTGTTGGAGGTGCGAGCAACGCCTTTTCAGCTCAAATAATGTTGTTGTTGTTGCTGTTGTTAATATTGTTGTTGTAGCTAGATTTCGATGCTGCTGTCAATACTGATGATGATTGAAAGAGCCGGAGTCTAACCTTGCCTGACGCTAATTAGATTTCCAATTGTATTCCTTTTTTTTGGTTTTGTATTATTTTCTTGCTTTTCACTTATTCATTGCCTACTTTTGTGCGTCTGTCCGGCAAGCGGAGTACACACGCACTCGAAAAGGTTACGGATGTCTCCTGTTCGCTGTCAATCAATCGGTTTCACAATAAAACAGAGCATCACACACACACACAGACACTTATTTAGCTTTGATTTGTTGTTGCTTTTCTTCTTGATTTCTTTCGCTTGGTGACAAACTTTCAGTTGTAACTGTAACTGTAACTATTTCTGCTGCTACTGCTGCGTCTGCATCTGCTGCTGCCGCTTCTGTTTCTGTTGTCCGCTGTCGCACCTCTGCTTGGTTATACGACCGAAACCCGACTGACAGACGCTGCTTGGCGAGACTCGTTCGTTGACTTGTCTCGTGTCTCGTTGTCTGAGCTCTCCGAAGCTCAGACGCAGCCACTTGAAAAGCTCTCTCGTTTGAGGACTAGGACAACACAAGCCGTGTTGCTTTTTTAGCTATTTTGTTGCTAGACTAGACAAAAGTTTTGAAATGCTATTAGCTAGAAATATAGCAAATTTATTTAATGATTTAGCTACAGCCATTTTATTGCTAGATTTAGAAATTTTATATTTGCATAAACTGTAAATTTCGATAAGAATATCAAAAAAATTCGACAATTTATCGCCTTATCGCAGTTTTCGGTTATGCTGAGTTTGTCTGAGTTTGTCTTGATCAATCAAAACTAAAACACATTTTCAGCTGAGTATGGCTAACAAAATTAAATACAAAACTTTAAATGCTAATTTAGCCGTAAGATTTCATTTGAAATTACAATTTCAATTATCTAAAATTTAAGTTATTTTTTCTTTCTTTTTTTTGATAAAATAATAAGTTTATTTATTGGGTGAACACGCTCATGCTAATCAAAGCACTTTCATATCTTGAACATAGGAAAACTAAGCAGGGAAAATTGCAGGTTCTTGGCAGTATGAAAATGTATATAACGTGATTAGAATATAACTCCATCAAGCACAAGGCGAAGTTCTAGCTGATGGCTGAAAGGGGTCTCCTTGTCAGTCTCCTTCTCCTGAAAGGCCAACGGCAACGGCAGGGCAATTTACACCAAGATCCCGGTAAATGGTAATGTCTCTTACATTGTCGGCGAGTCAACGATACGTACTAAAATTAGGATCTGACAAGACTCCATCCTTTTTAGGGAGGAGTTGCAGGCCGTGCCCCAAATGTTGACGCCCCATGTAAGGGTGGGAGAAATTATTGCTTTAAACAGACGGATCTTGGCTGTCAGTGAAAGCTCACCTCGCGACCTGACGAGCCAGTCCATCTTCTTCCACTTAGCACGCATAAAATTTATATAAATTTACAGATATGTACTTAAAAAAAAGTGAAATTTATGTCATTATTTAAAAACGACTTTGGAATCCGAAAAAAGATTTTGTCGAGGTTGCCATCCACATTGTCAATATCATTGATGCTTTAATAAAATAAGTTAAAAAACATTGTATGATTTACTAACGTATTATCTCGTCAATCTAAAGTTGTTTAAAACATTAATAATTTTTTTTTTAACTTTTTAATTTTTTTTTTTAATATTTAATAATTTTTTAGTTGTTTCCAGCAATTGTTTTGGCAAGTTAGCAGTTTTAGCCCATAATATTCTGGCAACACTGAACACAAGAAAGCTGGCTGACTTCTGCAGTCGCTGATGCTGCTGATATGTCCTTCAACGTCCTACAGCAACAACACAGTGCGTCGAAATGCCGATTCCACTGGTGGCAAACCGCCCGCCAAACAGATGACAGGTAAGTTAACAGTTAGCAGCAGAGCTCTGAACAGAACGCACTCACTTTCACTCGTCATCCTCACTTTCGGTGAAGCTGGAGCTTTTTGTTTGTTATTGCTCTCTGCCTCGCTCTCTCGCTCTCACTCTCTCGGAATTGAACTGTCGCTCTCCTGTGTTAGTAGGACACCTATTATGTACAGATGTATGTGTGTGTAAGTATTGGTACCTCACCCAGTTACAGTTTCATCTTCATGTTGTCGTCGCCATCGTCAGTTAGCGTTGTCTTTCACTTTCAGTGTTCATGTTTTTGGGCTTCACTTTAAGTGAGATTTTTAGGGGTCGGTGTAGGCAACGCTGGGGGGTTGGGGATTGTATCATTTGTTTGTGTTGCCTCTGGCAGCAGATGCTTGCCGTCTCATTTCCCCAGTGATAATCGGTAATAATGCGTTGTGTCACTATTTAAATGGACACTACAGTAAATAAACAGCTCTTGGTACTACAGGAATTACAGAGTAAATACACAGCTCTAGTTACTAAAGGAAAGTCTTGACATTGTTTTCTTTTGTGATGATTATATATCTACATACATATCTGTAAAGCACTTCACAATTACTACAACCTATTTTAGATATTATTGAATTCCTACTTTCTCTCTGCTCTGATAAATTGTTTAGAAAGTTCAATATTAAGTTTAGTCAATACAGAGATCGTAAAGATTATAATTTTTTTAAACAAATTATAATATAAAACGAATATATTTTTCTTAGAATAGTTGCTTTATGACTTTTAAATACAAATATTTCATAATTTTAAAATTCCAATAACAAGATTATTCTAATTGTTGTACAGAGAAAACCCCTTTTCAAATATTGGGAGCTTGGTTCATCGAATTTTCCACTGAATAGTGTTGTTGTGATGTTGCACTAATGGAACTGAGGTTAATTTCAGCAAATAATTTTGATAAATTAGAATGAACAAACTGATTCGCAGCTGCGTAGTCAACGTAAGCAATATTTTTAAAATACGGCGCAATAAATTGCAATTGTTGTTTGCAATGGCTAAGAGAGATATTGACCATAAGCCTCTTAACATGCAGCACTGAGTTGTATCTATTCAATTATGCATACTTATGTATAAACAGTTGGTCAAGTAAAGAGAAAATTTAAGTATTTCAGTTTGCACAAATAAGTTAATAAATAAATGTTAGATAAGAAATGCATTGGCACGAAAATTAATTTATATGTTGAATGTAGAAAAGTATTGCATTAATTTAAATGGGTCAAAACCATAAACAGAATTAGAGCAATGTTTAGAGCTAGAGCTTTTGTTTAAGCGTTGTCAGCTGATGATTCCATTGTTCCAGCTGCTGAAACTGCTATCGGTTTGTGCTTCTTTCTGCATGCAAACGTAACCTGAAATCACTTAAGCACTTTACGTGTATGCGCTGCAAGGAAGGAGGAAGGTGGGGAAGTAGGGTGAAAGAAGAAGGAACGACGCTTAAATAGGACAAAGCATGCCCGTCGAGCTAAATGATGGCTCCTTCGTTTGCCGCATCCAAGGCTCTATTGAGACGTAATGCCTTTGTAAGTGGCATTAATTTGATGCTGCAGCATTTGCTAGTGCTCCCTCCCTCTTCCCTTCTTCTCCCCGTCGCACACCGCTGCAATAATAAATCAATTTTAAGTTCATTTCTTGTAGAAATTGTGTCGCCCGTGTCGCTTCGTGGCCTGCAGCCATTTTCAAGGCCTGGGCGTTTTCACTTTCGGTTTCCAATTACACACAGATGCGCTCCCACTCTTTTTCTCTTTCTCTCTCTCTCTTTGTCTATGTATGTCTCTCTCACTGCCAGTGTGTAGGTTTAAAGTACGGCACGGTTTTTGGTACACACTCCTGACCGTGACACAATTTCCATTGTTGAGCCACTGACTCAACCACAGCAGCATCCTGCTATTGAATGACTTGCACAACTAATACACCCCACACATTCACATAAACACACTCACATACCAGCGCATATATACATTTTTAGTGGTCCGAGCAGTAAATGCTCGCCCATACTCTGTATATGAGTGCTGAAGTAAATATATACGTATGCAAGTCCAGATTTTATCAATTGTGCACAAAAAAACCAGTAAGAATAAATACAGTATATCCTAGCAAGTTAAAAGCCACAAGTGGTAAGTTATGTTGTGATTAAAATAAGTTTTATTATCATTTGGTGATTTGATTTAAGGCTCTATCTTGTACGACATTAATGGTCTACATTGAACAACAAAAATATGCACATATATAAATACAAATGCTGCACAGGATATTTTATACATTTTTTGTTTGTATTTACAATTGCTCGGATAAAGGAACTAACTCATTAATCCAAGACCAGATGCCACAAATGCTTCATTCGTGCCACACTGGCCTTGGACAACGATAACACTCTTTCTTCTAAATGTTTGTGTGTGTGTCTGTTTTTACATATTTAGCTTTATCTTTAGCTTCAGTTTAAGCCTAGTATAAATTCATCTCTATTAACTAAATGTACAATTTTCACTAAAAAACACGATAAAAATGCCGACAAACATTTGCAAACTGCCAAAAATGATGCTATGCTATGCTTTATCATTTTCTTTCTTTGATTTCTTTTGTTTTGATTTGGTTATTGAAGCTGTGTAATACTCAAGTTATCACATCACATCAACATCGATTGGATATGGAAACGCACTGATCAGAGTATATCGAATAAGGACACAAGTGCAAAACATTATGCATAATCAGAGCTGAGTATAGTGATTCGATTTTTTAGCCAGCCCTACTCTGGTATTGGGTATATTCAGTTAGACATTTAAACATACATTATACCCTTATTGAAATTTGTTTAAATTTTATCTAAACTCTTTTTTTAATCAAACTAAATTTAGTTAATTTTCCCAGGTGAAATTGTTAATGTTAAATATAGTGAGAAGTCCAACTATTATTTTAGTGGTAGAAAAAATATCAGTAACTATCTGAATGTTTCATCTATTTCTAAGTTTTGTGGAAAAGTTAACAAAATTTCAAAGGATGACAAAAACAGTGGAGATAAAATTTAATCAAATTTTATAAAGTGTATGTTGAAATATTTAACTCGTTAAATAAAATAGTTGTGTAGCTAATTGTTCATCCATGTAAAACTTAACCAAAACATGCTTTAATCACTGTTTCCAGCTTTGTACATAATACATGATACGTTGACAATGTACGTCAAATGAGAGGCGGAGGAGGTGTAACTAATTAACAAACAAACTATGACAAAAGTGCGTCAAGTGTTTAGTTCTGCAATGCGGCACGCAGCAGGCTGTCCAGTGTAAATTGAATTGTTCCATTGGCAGCTGCTTGCAGAACGGATGGAGGTTTGGGTAATGTCGGAAATAGTCCGGCCGTTCCCGCTCCCAATGCCATTGGCGATTCGGTGCTGCTAAGGCATTGTGATACAACAGTGGTTGACACTGGGGCTGGGGCTGGGGTTGCGGCTGGAGCTGGAGATGTAAGCGCCTCTACAATGGCGGACGTGTTTAGCGCATTCGAGGCGTTGCCCTTGCGAGGCGGAGATGGTGGTGTTAGTTGGATAACCGAGCTGGATTTTTGTTTGCCATTTGGTGTTTTGTGTAGATCGTTCAACTCCTCCAAAGCTTCCGCCTCCGCTCCCACTTCTTCAGTATAAGTGACTTCTTGATGTTTGACGGAAACTTCTGGCACTTCCGGTTTCTGTTGTTGGGCAATGGCGTTTACCTTATTCCACAGATTGCTAATGGTCGCATCCTTGCCAGCAGCAGCCGTGCGCTTAGCAATCTTTTCAATAAAGCTTTCGCCAACGTTGCCAACTGAACTGGAGCTCGCATCCAGTACAAACTGTTGTTGGCCGCAATCGCTGCGCGTATATGAAATGAGACGGGGGCGGATTTGAGGTCGCTCGGCGGGCAGCTCAGGCAGCGTGGCGGATACGGCACGTCCCTGGCTGACCAGCTCCAACATGATGCGACGGGTGATGCCCTGCACCAATGGTTTCTTCTCCTCGGTTATGTAAGCCTCCCAGTGCTTCGGCTTGGACTCCTCACCTGTGGGGAACACAAAAATTATAATCAATTTAATTTTTTATAACATTTATTAGTGAAAATTGAAAAGAAAACTTATTTTTAAGGAAGTTATTATAAAAGGAAAAAACATTTTTTAATAATTTATTTAGATTTGAATGCAGATTAAAATTTAGAGGTTAGTTCATGATCAAAATGACATTCCATTTAAAAGTCGGTTCAGTTTTGACAAAGTAATTATCATGTAATTATTTTATAGGTTTAATTTTTCTAAATTCTTAGCTCTTATTGGCAATCGTTTCTCACCTGTATTTACAGTCTGGCGACGCAGTTTTGCTCGCATGGAGTCGACAGCTATTGCTGCAGACTGTGCTCCAGACGGATCCGCCTTGAAGCTGACCAGATCATAAACAAAATCTTTGTTAACTGCCTTAACACGTTTGCGAATCGGACGCTTCTCAATGCTGCGTTCACCGGAATCCGGTGAAATCTGTGTACGTGACTTGCGACGTTTTTTGCTGGGCAAAGGCTCGTCTTCTGGTTCCTCCTTAATGTGAACAGCGGTGGGAACTGGCGAACTGGGCGCCGTCTCCAGCGATGACTCAGTATTTGTTTTAATGCGCTTCGATCGTTTTTCATACGTTTTGGGTGCAGGTTTCAGCTCAATAGACGCCTCCTCTCTCTGATCTGCTGGCTGCTCCTTATCCAATAGTATAATATCTCCATCGACATCATCTCGAGAATACTCGCATTCATGTGTGGACACATACTTCTCGGTCAGACTGTCCCGATCGCCTTCAATTTTGTGCGTGAATCCGAGATGATTGACAATGTCGTAGCGTCGAAAGGCGCGATAGTCACAAATGGTGCAGCCGAAACGGCGAGCCCGATAATGAAACATGGAAATGTGACGACGGAGATTGCCAAGAGCATTGAACTGCTTGTGGCAGATTTTGCAGCGACAGCGCAGCTGCTTTTCAATGGGCACATTGCGTTTCTTTTTGACTTTCGGCTTTGACTCATCAATCTCATTTTCATTTTCGTTTTCATTTTCAATGCTGGGCTGGTCCTGGTCCTGATCCTGCTCTTCCTGCTCATGCTCGTCATCGCTATTGGAAGCCTGATCGTCGCTGGTCGAGTCGCTCTCGTGCTGCAGTTGCAGCTTGTCAAGCGACACGGTCTGCAGACCAGGTGCATAGTTCCCATTCTGTTCGGCGAGATCAGCAAACATTTCATTTAGCGCATTGGAATCGATGCTTTGCATATCCACAGTACTGTGTGCTGATTCTTCGAGTACATCTGAACTGGAATTATTACTAGCATTTGGATTAATCTTTAGCTTCTTTACGGCTGGCAATGGCTTGGCCAACTTGGCCTCCTGCTTAGCCCGACAGTTGAGTAGATGTGTGGAAAGCGCAGCGCGACGTTCGAATGACTTTTCGCAGTAAATGCAAAGCGACATTATCTTGCGTTGCTCTCCATTCGCATCCGTATGCTCCACAGCTTGACCAACGACGTCGTCGGAAAGTTGCAGACGCTTTAGCTCACGACTAGGACCCTTGGGTTGAACATCGCCCTGCTGCATGCGTCGTTTAAGTATCGTATTACGCATCATGCGTATACGACGGGTTGGTTTCCTGCCAAAGATAGCGCAAATCAGTTAAAATACTCAGTGTGAAGCAAACTAAACCACAATTCCCTATAAGATTTGTAACAATAAAACTAAGAACAACAAAATTCGCATTAAAAAAATATATATAAAACTTAATTTGAATTAAAATTATCAAAAAATTGCAAAATTTTTTTTTAGGAAAATCCGTCTTTCAGAATATGTGCGTTAAAAAAAAATTTTACTGCTCTTTGATACATACTTAAATAAAGTTTCAGAAACTCTCTAACAAAGGAACCAACTGAAAAATCATAAGATCATATAGAATCAATTTAATACTTTTGCATGCACTTCATTTTACTCGATTTTTGAAGGAACGTGTTATTTTTGTTATTCGAGTTTTCACGAATTTGCATCCTTTCTTTTCATGCTTATTAAATATAATTCATATTTTGGTTGAGTTCCAGAAATTTTTCAAAAATGTGAAAACATATTTGACGCACAGTTTTTAAGATTATCTAAAAGTATTCACCCAATTGTGTGTGTCTTATTTTAATTTTAGTGGGTTTTCCACACATTAAAAAAAATATTAAAGCTTTGCTTGAGGTACCCGTACTCACTTATGATCCTTGGAGAGGTGACGAATGACAGCCGCTGCCTGTAGAAAGGTCAGAGAGCACGCTGGACACTGAAACACAAAAGCTGATGACGAATGATGCTTCTGTATATGCAACTCAAGCGTTTTGTGCGTCTGGAATGTCAAATTGCCTGTAATCAAAAAACAGATGTAGAAACTATTAGACAAGGCCTACTTAAATATAAAAAAATAAATGAGTAGTTTACATATTTCACAGAAGACATTCGTTTCGGTCTCATCGCTAATAGACTGATCCGGAGTTTCGGCCGAGTCGCTGCCACTTGGTCGCTCGTATTGATGCGTGGTTACTGCCTTGCCATCGGGTCCGACAGTCGTGCGAGCTGAATTGAGCATGTGGTGAACTTCGTTAAGTTCCGTCTTGATGCTGTCGTCCTGCTCGACCTTAATAGTCTGATAAACCGCTTGACTGGAGGTCGGCATTGACTCCAGTTGCAGCACCGGCGAATGCTGTTTGACTGTAGCTGGCGGCGCCTTTTCCCGACGCAAACGCTCAATGACTCCGCTAAGATCTCGTATGCTGCCCCGCATTGGACGAATCTCGCGAGGAACCGGCGAACATCCTGTGCTGCGACTGCGCAGCATGTGTTCAATGTCCTGTGACGTTGACGGCTGAATTATCATCGTCGAATTTTGATCCTAGAATATAGAAATGATTACATTAATTGTCGAAATTGATTGGATCGTAATGAGATGATGTCTTTACTGCAGACTCACTGTGTATCCTGTGTTATGGCTCGTTATACGGGCACTGATGCAACAGAAGACGCGTTTATGGCTTATGAAATTGGCCAGACTGCGAAACATATTCCGGCACACGTTGCACTCATAGATCAGGCTGCACTCCTCGCTGAGCAGACGCCGCACCTGTTACCAATAACAATATCAATATCAATAACAATTTCAATTTCAATAATCAATATCTGGTCCGAAAGGCTAAAATCGAGTAAGACCAACTGTGAAACACCCTGTACTTACTATATAAAATAAGAAAACAATGGTACAAAATCAAGTACATTAAATTCAATCAAGCCATATAATAATAATCACATAAATTAGAAACTATAATTTTAAAATTAACAATCAGATAAAGAATAGCATAAATATAAAGAAATAATAGGGCTTTTTATTCTAATCAGGATATCAAGCAACTGTTTTGACAATTGACAGTTAATAAAGAAAATCTTTTGACAGTCAAAATTTCACACATTTTGTCCTGCAAAAAATAATAATAATAATAATAAAAAAAACTTGGCTATTTTCAAAAATAAAAGGGATATATGTGTTTGAATTTTTTTTTTTTGTCAAAACACTTTCATAGTTGACATACTGTATAGTTGGGGTCTGCATTTGTCTTCTGACATACTTAATCGTCCTTTTTTTACTACTTAATTACATACAGGCTCTATTTGGATTTTGTCAAAAGATAGCCATTCGGATCAGCTGAATTAGAGTCTTATTGGATTTCTTAAGAGATGAACCATTCCGATCAGAAATGTTTATATTACGCCTTACTTGAACCCAGTTGGGTCACGTACGCAGCTCACAAAACACGCTTACTAAAGATACTGAAGATTCCGTTTGCGTCTTACCTCACTGGTTCCATTCTCGTAGGCCCGTCGCGCCTCCTGGAATCCAGTGTGCGCTGTTCTCAATGGACGCTGCAACAGGCTTAAATCATTGCCGTTGCCTTCAACGTCGTTGTCGTTATTGTTGTCCATCTGTTGTGTATCCGAATTGCAGCGTGAGTTGCGCTTCTTCATTGCGGTTTGCAATTTACCACTGACACTTTGATAACGCACGCAACTTATTTGTGATGTGTTAAATGAGATTTTCAGTTGTACGCACGCATGTGCGTAATTGCACTTGTTCAAAATTCGTTGCGCTTTATTTGTAATCGGTTTTCACCCATCGAAATTTACGCCTGCATATTGCACATTTTCTTCGTATTGCAATTTTCGCTTATTCGTCCTAAAACCGAGGGTTGCCCATCCGGTAAAAGTTTCCGATCTGGTTCGATTTTTTGTACTTAAAAAAACAAGTACATTTCCGAAATTTATGAGCTTCAAACCTTTTTTAAAATGTTAAGCTTAGTTTTGTCTAATTTCTGAATTTTAATTTTCATCAAATTTATTAATTTTTTATTGAGTTTTTTTTATTTTAAAATTTTCATTTTTTTGTCTGGAAACATCAGAAAAATAGCTCAAATTGCGATGTAAAATAGCTTAAAAAAACAAAATGGCAGCCTTGAACCCAAAAACTGTGTGGCAGCCTTGAATCACAGAATATTTAACCGATAGTTTGAACGTCTGGCAGCCATTCTTTTCAATAAAAATGCGAACAGCCTGGCAACTCTCGGAAACGCGCGCGCTTTTTAAAAATTTAACAAAAAATTGTTAAGAAAATCCAACGAAATTTTGAAATTATGTAAAATAAAAGTGAATATCTTTGAAATTTTTACTGGGTGGCAACCTCAGGCTCATTTCACACATAAGGTTGATTTTCGACCGATCGTTCCCTATAAAGAACCCACTTGAACTGAATTCGGGAAGGATTAAAGGCCATTTTCAAATACACAACCTATGGAGATTGCTTGATATATCAAGAAACAAAAGCATTTTTCATATCGATAATAAAAATACCAAAGTTTTGTTCAGCCAGGGTAAACGTAACGATTTTAGTTCGCGCCGACTGTCATTCTGGTTGTCATTTCTGTTAAGGTGCCCACACACGACAAACATGCGCGCTGAGCATGCTCGGCTCGCGTCAATTTTCATCGTGTGAGGAAGTAGTTGGCGAGCGGCTCGTATTTGAAAAACTTAAATTTCCAACGATCGGCTCGCGCGCATGCTTGTCGTGTGCGAACATCAAATCAAAACACACCAAACGTCAATGAGATAAAATTGAACAAAATATTTATTGAAAACGTAACAATTAGGCTTGTTATTAACGAGCCGCTCGCCGTCTGTGGGCAAAGGAAAACTTCGACGAGCCGAGCATGGGCACCTTTATGTGAGCAGAAAGTAAATTCAAGTCTGGAGTAAATTCTCTACACTGTTGGATTTTCTAAAGCTATTTTTCATCGCAATTTCGGCTATTTTCCCTGTTAATTTAAAATTTATTGAAATGTTAAATAACTTACCATTTAAAACCGGTGAATAAATTTGAACAAAATAAATATTTTCATTTCAGTTTATATTTAATTTAAGTTTAGCACGTGCGCAAAATGAACGTACTTTTTTTTAAATATATATATATATATTTTTTATATGAATGTGTTTTTGTATGTTCTGATATAAATATAAACGTGGTGTTATTTTAATTAAAGAATTAATATGATGAACGTATGCTTGTGTGTTGAATTTAATGTATTTGGATGATCGCGATTTGTTCGTATTTTTGTATCCTAAAGATCTGCATAGGGCATGTATTAATATCGTAGTATGTAATATTGAGAAATGTAAGTAATTCTAAATGTGGTATGTCTTTATGTATGGTTATATCGCGACAATTATATGCATGGGCTGCTTGAAATTATACAAATTAAAAGAACCGATTATATTACATACGTGTATGTAAAATTAAATTGCATATTGGGAGTACAATCAACAGGAATAATAGTGGATACAGCGATATTTTAAATCAATTATTTCGATGAAAAGTGAAGGTGAGTGTGCTTGTAATATTTGGATAATGTGTCTTCTTGATCTCATAATGCGGAATACAGCCGACGTTGAGCAATTGAGCAAGAGTTGAGAGGCGATGATGTTGTGCAGCAAGAGATATTTAAATACTTCAGGACGCAAGATACTTGGAAAAATCTTGTATGGTTGTGTACTCTGCTAAGCGCAACGTTTCTTGGTGTTGAACAAGGTTGTAATATTGGATCTCGAATGGTTGTTGTCTTCGGTATGCTCTGCTCGTATTGTTGCTGCTGCTGTCGCTGCTTCTTCTTAATAGTTAAACGCTAGATCTAATTTCGCGATAAAATTTTGTTGATCGATTTCGTTTGTGTTATACGTTATTTTTTTTTTTTGTTTGCTGGGCTGTCTGTTTGTTGGTTTTTCTGCTTGCCGCTCACTTTCGCTGCACATCGAAAATGTTGTTTGTATTGCGTGACATCCACAATTCAAATTACCAAAGGCCCGACGAATATCCACCGGGTGGCACACGATTCTTGTTGATCACCTGGTTACCACCACCGTTGAGGGCTGCTGGTTGAATGTAGTCCGTTGCACCTGGCTTATAGCCCTCACCAGTAACGGGATTGCCTTCTGTTTGAGAAAGGGAAAATACATTAGAAAATTATCAAAAGATGACAATATACCGTTTCTTAATATTATTGGGCACAATTTTCCGACCTCGGTGTTTCAATTTTATCGGCTTAAGACCGCCCACACCGTCTCCGTTCAGACCAAGCCCGGTAATTGGGTTACGAGAATACACATCATCCTTTGGCTCAATCTTAATACATGGCACACGCGGTTGCTCTACATAATCTTGACAGGGGCCTACAGGTTCCCCCTCGTTTACGTCCATGTTATTCAATGAGTACGGACGATCTGAATTTGAGCCTGTATCACAACGCGTCTGCAGATATACGTTGTGTTTATCAGATTCCGAGTATACATAATTGTCTGGGGGAACAATTCCAATTTCGTTATCTACACAAGGATGATCAATATCCAATGTATCGCCAGAGCGACTTGGTTCATCACTCGGTTCAGCTGACAGAGGACAGTCTGGATCCCGCTCGAAACCTAAAGGTTCTTGATTATCTCGACCTGCTGCTGATCAACATGTAACTTGTTTCTGGACAAGACTAAAAGATCTTGGAATACTCACAGTTCATATTGGCAAGACTAAACCTTACACGAAGATATCACGAAGATCTAATACAATTTGTATACTAGTTGCGTATCGCGCTTAGATGTAGTTTTGACCCAAATTACTAATATATACAAAATATAAACTTGCTCGAAATCTTATATTTTGATGTGCTCAGCTCACTTATAGATGTGAAACTAAATGATATTCAATTGAAAACGTAGAAACTGCCAGATCGGAAGAGTTTTGAGCCCATGACTACTGTATACACTCATACAGTAAGTCAAGTATTTGTATATTTACCTGATCTAACGCCTCCGTTAATCTTTAGATTCTCAGTCGAAGAGGAAACGGAAGATGAGGCTGAGGATACCGAACCACTTTTGCCATTATAATGCCCCTTATTGGGAAGGGTTTGCTGCGCGGAATCCGTATTCTTTCCAAATGGAATGCTGCTTTTCATGTGATTCTTTGCTGGCGTTACCGGACGTGCCGGCTCACCAAACAGACGAGAATAAGAGTCCACAGTCTTTTGGCCGCGTCGTGGTGCGTCACCTGTACGGTACGATTGAGCATACGTGTTTCAAAACGAATACAACATGTTTTGGACACACCAAAAACAATAAATAAAAGAAACATAAAATTAGTGTGCTTTATAGTAAGATCAATGTACTCTTAGATTACTACAAATTTGTATTAATACAATTTAATTAAGGTAACGTAAACATATGAATAATGATTAAATAGGCTATAATATGCAGCGTATACCTTTGTAGGCAATCGAATCAAAGTGAATTATTATAATAATTAGCAAAAGTGAGCAGCTGATGCCTAAGGAGGTGTATTTATAATTCTTGTTAACGACAACCGATTAAATTTGCATGACATATGAAGAGATATTGTGAAATAACCATGATTACCAATGTTTTAATATTCTCAATTAGTATCGTGAAATTAAATATTATTAAGATTTATTTGAATACCCTGAATAGAAAAAGACAAATTAACAATCGGACATTTGTGTGCAACTGCTTAATTAAGTATTTTCACTTGTGTACAGTGTTTTCATGAGAGAAAAGTGCTTCAGCATTAAACCAAAGAATAACGTGGACTTAATCAAACAGCATTGATAGAATTGTGTACATGTGTGTTACACAGAAATTGAGAATTCGAAGTCGCAATATCAACGATTTTAGTAAAGTAAATATTAATATAAACATAAGAAATTCAATTAAAAATTCTATTATTATACTGGCTCTTTAAATATGTACCAATAAAATAGAATCTGTGAGCTCCTTGCCGTACTGTAAAGATACGTAGAAAAAGAAAGAGAGAGAGAGGAAAAAGAAACGAGATATACATTTAATAAAAAAAATCAGCTCACAATACCATAAAATAGGTAAAGGAAAATCGACAATCATTGAGTACGATGTTAATTGGACCTTATGGAATAGGACATTATGTACTGTGTATAATTTAGACAAAAATTCACTTGGGTGCAAATTTTGTTCATTGTTTTTTTTCTTCTTTGTAAACAGCGCAATCTACAAGCTTATGATTATACTTAAAATTGCATAGCCAAATCTGTTCTCAAACTTAGCTTCGCAAGCTATTGAGGAAATGAATTAACTTTGCCAATTAACACTCCGATTTTCATTTTTGACATGATTTTACGGATTTTAATAGCTTGAATCGATTTAAAAGATGTATATTAAAATTTTTTATATATATTTAGATTTTTAGCAAAAGCACGGTAACAGGCGGAACAGCACTGAATATGTAAGAAATAATAATATTATTATGATAGCATAGTGTTGTGGAACGACTTAAAAAGCTTTGGTACAAGTCACATTTAGAGTTTCCAAACTATTCAGTCAGCCGTGCACCCAAACAATGTATAGTAATCGATATTTCTTTCGGTACTAATCGCTTGATGACAATTTGGTAAATGGGATCACGGCTGTAGCTGTAAATGTTACTTTCAGTATTATTTAGAAAATCTTTTACTTACCGTTGTTCTTCAGAGCGACATCTTTCTCGGCAGAGAAAATATTTGAGGCCATACGATTCTTCATGGTTCGTGGAGTTTGTGGCATGTCAGAGCCAAAAATGTCGCTAGAACCTCCGCCTGGTGTTCTCAACACCCTACAAAAAAGAAGAAACGAAAGAAAATTTAAAATTGTATTCAATTGGAACACAGGTAAATCTTAATTATGTCGTCTCTTCCAAGCATTACAAGTGCTATAAATATGATTATACCATAAGAAACCAAAAAAGAGGTTGTGGTTACAAGCGTTTTTTTTTTTTTTTTTTTTCTTTTTGGGGAAATCTGTAGACCAAAAGTGAAACCACTTGTGTGGCGGAAGTAATAACGTTGATGCAAGCTTATTATTAATTATGCATATGTAATGACAAGCGTGTCAAATGAAAATGCATTTTGTATACGCGGAACAGTCGAATATGACAACAGTCATAAATACCCTGTATTTATTGATAATGTTTAAAAAAAAAAAAACATTACAGTCGAGCCATTTTAGCCACACTTTTGTTTGTCTTTCTCACACAGTATGAACAAGGCGAATAGCTTAATATTTTTTCAGTTAAAACTTTAATTGTATATACTCTAAGGCAATTGATTTTATTTTATAAATTCTAAACAATTTCAATTTGTCGACTGATTGTGTAATAAATAAAACAACTCTGAGATAAAGACTTATCACCCGACACTTCTTGATCACAGGGTACCACTTCGTTGAGAAGTTTCCACTTCCGCATTATTATAAGTAAAAGACAAAAAGAAATTTTTGAAATATTAAAAACATTTTCGGGTATAGCGGTTGACCTTGAATTCCACTTAAAAGACAATTGATTAATAAAATAGCTGAAAAGACAATTCGTTTACTATTAAATATATGCCTACACAGTCTTGAGGCGTAACCACGTTTTGACAAAAAGCTTGCAATGCATTTGTAATTGAATAATCGATAAGCTTTTTGGTAAACTTCCAAAAGTGTTCAGTAGTAGGAGGTATTTTTGGTTTGTTTTGGAATCAAAGACTTTCTCCAGTTGAAAAGGAAGCAAACTAGAAAAAAATTTCGAAATATCATAAGATGTCTATCACTTAAACGGTATTTGGGTTTAACATTGACTTTTCCCATAATTGAAGATGTGAGAGTGCTTTTCGAGGTTTTTTTAATGGGGTTTATATTTTTTTCATACAACATTAAGTAACAATGTTTAATTACTAGGTGCGTTTTATGTTCTCTTTTGTATTTTAGTTTACAACTACTGCCATTAGCAGTGCTTTCCGTCTCTTTATACTCTCTAAATGTAATACAAACGTTTCTAAAATTTCTATCAAATGCTGACAAGGGAATTCAATTAATTAACTAATTTTTAATAAATAAAGGGACAAGCGCATTTTAACATCTTTGGGGCTACTAAATTGTAGATTATAAATCATTTGATTATACATTTTATATTGCGGGAGAGGGACTGGAAATATTCAAGTTTAAACTCCGCTCTTTTTTCTATCAAAAAAACCTTTCACATATTAAATGTGTTGGGAGACAACAGAGCCAAATCATAAGACAAGGTTTTTTTTTGAATGTGAAGTGCAAAAAAAACAAGCCTGACCGGCAGGTAATCTAGCAGCAGCACAACACAGGTGCTTCATTTGCGATTGCCGGGCAAAATGTTAGCTAAACTTGCTCCAAGCGACAGTCGATACACGGTTGAAGCCTTCACCCAGTGCATTGGAGACAAAACTAAATGTGTATTGAGCCAATGACAACAACAATAAGCACAACAACAACAACAACAACAACAACAACTACAACAAAGACGACGACGACGACAGCGAAATGCGATAAGTGCTCGAAGGCTTTAGATAAATGTTGAACACTTCTTATCCATGAAACCTTACGGGTAAAAGTTGTTTTGCCGAACACCTCAAGTAAAAGTGATAGTTGCTAACTTGGCTTAGCCAATCCTTTGTACCTTTTTTGGAAATATCTACTCTTCTTATGACACATGTGGTTCCTAGCACATACGGTCACCCTAATAGCAATTGCTCCCTTGTTCATCAAGTGCGAAATAGCTTGGCTCAAGGGAATCTCAGCTTCCGAGTATAATCGATGCAATCTTAGGTTCACGTTTACACGATGAAATTAAATAAGTTGATGTTTGTCCAACTGCTGTTACTTGTTCATTAAGACCCGACAAAGTAAGTTTAGCTCGAAATGAAAAGTTCGATAGCCATGACATGACACTCGTTGAATTAATAACTACATTGCCTGGGCGTGTCAACGCCTATCAGTTTTCTTCAAAATGAAAGTAAAATTGCAACTTATTTCATCAATTTTTGTGTTTGCACTATCGCTTGCTCGAGTACTTTCTAAAAAGTCCGGGACTGCATGGCAAATTAATTAAAATGCAGTTTATTTTTTGAGTTTTACCTACAATCCTTGAACTGATGATCACAAAAGTACACAATTTTTAGTTCAGGGAATCAAACCGAAATAAATATTGGATACGGTTTCTTTTCTGGTACGTCCAGAAACAACTATTTCGGTAAAAGGTTCTGTTTCAGGCTTTTCCATTCAAATCAGTTTTAAACTAAATATCAAATACTAATTACAAAATAATTTCCTAAAATTTTTAATTTAAAAAAATATATTTGGTATTAAATTGGAGCTCAGATCTAAAGGAAAATATTTTTTAACGAAACTAATTAAACTGGAATGCAGAATGAATAAAGAGACTAGACAATTGACCTCTTTTGGTTGTATAAAAAGGGTATTTGGGGTTTGTTTTTAAGCAAAAAGAAATCGAGAATGTATTTATAGTTATTACAAATAAAAACAAAATAAAATTGTACAACTGTCTGTCAAGCCCAACCCAAGAAAGTGACGTGTCTGTAAAAGTTGGAAGTGGAAGTTAGGTTTCCTTTTGCTTGATTGCCACTTGCCACAGCCCATGGGTTGTGGCATGTGTTATAACGGTATTTGCAACGTCAGCCACATGTGGTCTTTAAATGAATTTATGAACTGGGAAAGGGAGGAGAAGATGAATGGGTCAGGCAACAAATGAATAAATTGATTAATTGCAGTTGATCTTTATGAATTTGTTTAAGCTTAAAGGTTCGTGGTTTTAGCTGTTTGTGTTAAGAAAATGTGCGATTTGATTGACAAGCACAACACAACACAGCACAACAAACAAACAATAAAAGTGAGAAAAAGAGGAGGGGAGGAATGCATAAAGAGAAAGAGTTAGAGTGTCTGCCACCTGTTCATTAGAGAGAATTGACTGATTGTTAAGTGCATCAATTCATGCGCTGCTGGAATTGTTTTGAAATTGTTTCAGTTCATTCGTCTGCAATAAACAAATGGCCAAGTGATTGTTCAGGCAAGTCAATTTGATATTTCTTTTGATTTGGATTTTTTTTGTATTTTACTTTTTTATTGAGTTTCGGGTTGCTTTAAATTGGTTGCCTGGCGATCTGTTGGAGCGCATCAAAAGCAAACCGTTATAGTTATTGGCCCGACTGCAGTTTTGTTTCATTTGTTTGTTGTTTCATTTAAAACGTGTCCAGCTGAGTCGCATCGTCGTGCAACCGCAAACAAAAACCTAATGAAAATTGAACTGAAGCACGAAAATTGAGACTGTGGTTACTGTTTTTTTTTTGTGTGTGTGTATTGTTATTATTATTGTATGCTTTTGTTGATTTCCCTAAAACGTTGATTAGCTGTATCCATTATAATTGCTCTGCATGCTAGAAACAACAACAACAACAACAACACCGTCAGCAGCAGCAGCAGCAGCAACAACTGACGGTTTAATGACTTGTTTGATGGGGCCATGCTGCAATACTTTCCCTGTGCTGCCGCAGCTGTGCACTCAAGCAGAGCTAGAGCTGCAGTTGCAGTTGCAGATGGAGTTGATCGATGTTGCCGATACTCAAATGTTGTGCTTTTTGATGGATCGCCGGCATCGGCATCGGCTTCGCCAAGCAATTCGAATGCCCGATAATTTCCTGTAGGTTTGGTTGGAATTTGATCAGGTGTGGCGGCCTGACTAGGCTAGTGCATTCATTTGCAGAACGAATAATAAATGATTCCCCGTCCATCAGACCATTAAATGACGTTTATGTGATTGTCAGGTCACAATAAAAAGTCAGGTGAAAATACTGCATTCCAGTTAAAACCTTACTTCCGCAAAGCATTGTTCAACAAAGTTACACAGCAAACTATACTTGAACTTTACTGCGGCATATACAAAATAAAGCATAAAGTTTGTCCAAAAATATACAAAAAAAAGACATAAAAATACAAGTGTATTTTAAATTGCAATGCCGCATTTTTGCATATCATTCTTATATGTCTTCCACACTTTCAAAACGATTAGATAATAATTTCATATGCCGTATGATAAGTCTTATTTTGTCAGTCCTTAAAATAATAAATATTGTATAATAATATAGTGAATTTTTTCAGTAACAAGATGAAACTCTTTTCTTCTCTTCAGTATTTTATTAAAAGCTTAGGATATATTAAATTTTATCTGTGAATATATTTGCTTTTATTATGGCTAAACAATCATCGTTTATCTTGACTGAAATATTATCGTAAACTAGATTTTAAGTGCCACAGTGCAACAAGAATTTATAATGTTGTCGTTGATATTCTTAAGTGAAGTGTTTCATCATCAAGTATATAGGGACAACTTGCAGATCTTTAGAGCTATTGAGATTCCGGGATCATCATAACTTTGGTATCTTTAGATATTGATATATGATAAATAAATATTAATTATATTCGTCGATTATGTAATAGCAAATGTGCATTTCAATTATACCCTCATTTGCTATTTCATAGAAACAGGGTATACAAATACGTGTAAAGGCACACACACAGACACAGATCTGAAATTAATTTTATAACTGGCAGAGAATATTGCGATACACTGTTAGGCTGGCCTAGCATCATGGCACAACAGTTAGATTGTCAATTATCGATAGTGCTTTTCTCGCTTGATCAATAATTATCGATTAGCTGCGTAGAAAGTGTACAGCCGGCGAAGAGAAAAAGAAAAGTTGCCGCACAACGCTGCCACTTAACAATTATGCGCATATGCGCAAAACATTGCACATTCCTTGGTCTCGCCTCGCTTCGCTTTTTTTATTTATGTTTGTCTTTAAACTTCAGAATTAATGACACATGAGTTGAGTGCCAAATCGTGAAAGTAGCACAGGGAATTATCAATGTGTGTAATGCATTCAAAGTGACAAAGAACATGCAAATGTCTCATATTCTTGATTCTCAGTTTTAAAAAGAAACTTGAAATAGACAACCAAACGGATAATATTACTATATCATATGTCTTGAAGAACAGAAATCGTTTAATTGATTTCATTTATAATAAATTCTTTTACTTTAAAGAGAGTTAAAGTACTTTATTAATTACTTTTAGATAATAATATTATTTTTAAATTCCCAGAACAGCTATATTATATTATATCTTATCATTATATAATATAAGAGTTATTTTTTACTTAAATTGCCCCCAATCACCATAAATTTTATATAAGCATCGTATAATGCATATTAATATATTTAACACTGTTCCCTTTTGACCTAGAGACTTACTTTTGAATAATTACAGCGCTTTCAAAATTAAGCAAATTAAAAAAAGGGAAACTGTGTCAAAAAATGCATATGTACATTCTGATAATAAAATAAATACACACCGGAAGGTAAATTCATAAACGTGTATCTGTACTTAATACTCATTTTACATAGACGTAAATTCATAAGTCTTGTAATGCGAACAATTTGATTATTTATTTTATATATTTTGGGAATCGATCAAACATGTAGTTTTCTTGCAAATGAGCTTGTGTTTCCGACAGGCACAGGAAGGTACGAAAATACTTGCAAACATGCGCAACAAAGAAATTATAGCTAAGTCTGTCCTCTAAGTCAGGTACGTAGGTACCAACAAATGAATGCTCGAATAAATTAAAGTGAGTTAAATTAACGAAGGAATGCTCCTAAGAAGTTACACTTTGCAAATGGTGAACCAATTTGTTTCTACGACACACACACACACAGACGTTTCTTGATATATATACTATATTATATATATATTATATAAATACATAGAATCATCTATAATGATTCGTGTGCTTTATTTGTTGTTTTGGCATTGCTTTTCCTGTTTGCCCTAAATCAGCACATCAATGACTGTTGACATAGTAACTTATATATGTATGTATGTGTGAGCAACCATACCTCTATATCTTGATTTACTTGTAAATGCAAAAATATGTTAACAGGAAAAAGAGCATTGACAGTAGCTTTATGTGCGTGACTAGAGCATACCCTTTAAGCGAATCTATATTTAATTATTATTACTAACTTTGATCAGTAGACACAAAGTTATAAATTATATTACTTTAGTACATTTCAAGAAAACAACATTTTTAAAAAAAATACTTTTTTAATCAATATTTCTAAATTGCATATTTAAGAATTTAAATATAGATAGCTTGGGAAATTAAAAGGTCTAAAATTGGGGAAATTCGAATAAAATTACAATCGAAAAAAGATTATTATATTAAGAGTTTGTTGAACTTTAGGAAAACTATGTATATTAAATGCAGTTATTGAATTCCAAAAATTGAAAAGCGAACGCACTAATTGCGAAAAGGAATGTTGCAACAATTAAAAATGAATGTTTTTAATAAAAAATTATGTTCATTGTGCATTGTCAATTTGGAAGACAATCGCATAATAATTACAAATAAACAAAGCCATAAAAATTCATTGTCATGATTTCCGCCGCACAGACAACAAACAAATGCAGCGCTATGTACATTTAATACGACTGACTCTTCGAGGAAAAGTCACGCCTTTAAAATGTAATTACTTACCGACCATAAACCGGGCCCAAAAGAAAAGCTTATAAATGTACTGAATACACAGACAAACAGCCTAACAATAAAATATTATTTATATGTGAAATATTTACTTAAGCCGATAGCTGAATGGATACAATTGAAAAGATGAATCTGAATCATGCGCATGTCGAAATGTGGAACTAATAGTTATATTCGGTACTCAGACTGTGTATTCATGCAGATTACAACCAGGTACTATGTACTTTCAGTAATTAGTTCTGCAATTGCAAAACAAAAGGCAACAAGGCAAAAGAAAATGAGGACAACGAGAAATGGAGACTGGAAGATAGTTTCACACCAACTCTGGGACAAACCTGTGATATATGGCCAACTTCTTGACAAGTGTTAGCATTTCTAAACTGGCTATAATTAAGTATATAAAAAAGTGTAGAATGCTAATTAAATTTATGAATATTTTGCTAGTCTTGAAGGCAAAGCTTACGTCTTAAGTGAGTTACACAAAACCAGAAAGTTCAATGTACGCGGCGTTCTTAACGGCCCAGACGGAAGCTAAGGCAATTTGCTTTCAATTTTTGTTGTTGTTTTTGTTAGGCCAAAAAAAAAGGCCATGTCGGGAGTTAACTGTTAGAATGGGGCGGCCGCCCTCGAGGTTTTGGGTTAAACAATGCAAAAACAAAAGCTGGGATTGGCCAAGTAAACAGGGAACAAAAAATCAATGAACTGTCGAGTCTTAAAAGAAGCGCAGTAGGGGCTCGAAAAGAGGTTCTCGCCAGATTACCACACATACGGATACGGGGAAAGGGAACACGGAAGAGGTTTTTGAGTGACCAACACACATGGCAAAGCTTAGGTGAATGCACTATAAATTGCAGCACAATACAAGTGTACCTCAATATGCATATATAATACATACTATAAATAGTCACATATGCATATCGAATATGTATCCCGAAACTTACCTCTTTTTGGCTTTGCCGACATTATAGATTTCAATATGTTTAAACGCAGCATAAGCAGCCATTATATATATGATTATATATAAATACTTTTTATGAAGTTATCGTTTTAGAATTAATTTATTCGTTTGTTGTTAGTGACTTTAGTTTTATTCCAATAAAAATCTAGAAACACAATTGAATTTAATTTGCGGTTGCAAAACACCAAAAGAAAAATTTGCAAATTCTATTTTAACAGCGGCAGCAAGTAGGAACGAAAAAAGTCGCACGAGTCACACGAACGAGAGAAATGGAAATGCACGAATTGCAGTATGTTGTACACGAGACTTTTCCAAAGAGCCGAGATGATGATGACTCATGCTGCATGCTATATGCTGCATGCTGCAGGCTGCAACCAACGTCTGTCTCCCTCGGATGCTGTGTGTGGCACACGTTAAAAAATCAATAAATTGACGCTGCTGCGACAGAAATGAGATAGCAAAGTTCCAGTTCTGTGATAGGCTAATCAAATATTTCTTGCTGCTCACTAATTGAAAATCAACAATTTGCAAACTTTCCTTCCAATATGAAGACTTCTTTTTCTATTTAAATATCATTATGTTCAATCACTCACAAAGTAACAAAACTGAATTTTGATTAAATATTTTATTTGAATTTTTTTCACACACGTTAAATTGTTGTTGAATTCAACGGAAAGAATATACAATGTACGTTAGACTTGTTATGCTTTGCTCCAATATCAAACGCAAAGAATTTAAGCCAAAGCGCTTTTCAATTTTCCATCTACGTATAAACGTGTATTTTAAGCGATAGCTGACGTTGCAAACGTTTCGAAATGAAGCTGACGACTGGAGTGCATCGGGAAAAGTGAAAAGCATTTATTTCCACCAACCGACCAACGACGAGAAGTCTTATCGATCCGAAAAAAAAGCACAAACACAAACAGCGACAAAGCCCCAACTCTCTCAGAGATTTAACTTAAATGCACGGAGAGAAATAGAGAGAGAGAGAGAGCTCACACACTTCGCTTTGTATTTGTGTATGTACACGTGCATTGTGTATTTGCGGTACGAATAGAGCACGAAGAGTCGTGTTGGGGCTGGTTGCCGTATAAAAACAAAAACAAACTACAGCTGATTAAAGTTAAAGCTGCTTTCCGCTCTATCTTGCTACTTTTTCTCTCTGTCTCTATCTTTCTCTTTTCCTATCTGGCACTCTCTAGGTCTCTTCGTTCATTTTTTTCCCATTGCTGTCAACTTTCAACTCGGACCCAAGAAAAATATTGCACTGCTTTGTATACACATACATACACAAATACATACATACTAGTATGTAGGCAGTAATGTTTACCACAGCTGCAGATACTCTCCGACTTTTCACATAAAATAAGAACAAACCAGATCAAGATTATTTAAAAAAGATACAGCTGCTGTCTATGAACACAGTTTGTAAATATGGTATGTAATATGATACTATTCAGACGCTTGGTACAGGATAACTTCTCGTCGAGCAATTGGGCTCATACCAGTCTTTTTGTTAAATAAATATTGTTTTTTTATTCAATTATAATTATTAAACTTACGAAATGACTGACATGATTATATCTCATATTTTATAAAAATTTTAACAATTATAAATATTTAAAAAAAATGCTACACATTTAAAAAAATATTGACAAATTTTTTGACATTTACTTGCTTTTAGAAACACAGCATTTGGTTTGTTACAGATTTGTAAGGATTGCCAGCTCGTCTTTATTATTGTAATTAATTAACATTGTCAGTTTATTTGGTTAAGGCAACCGCCACTTTCATCATTAAATCACTTAGGAAGGGTATTTAATATTCGTTACGACTAAAGTTGTAGCTCTTTCTTATTCTACAAATGTAGTATAAGTGGTTCAGGTCTAGTAATCTTGTGTTTCTTGGCGTAGCTTTTCTGTTACCGTTACAGTTGGTCCATTACAAGCCGACTCTACATACTGTGCGCGAAATTGTTGAGGATAACAACAGTGCTCGACTAGATGATACTCCGCATTAAGATTTAAGACACCCAAGCACTCGAAAGAATCGTTTCACATAAGACATTTGCCAACCAGCAAATTTAACTTTTAAAAGCCCCTTTCAAATGATGTATAGGGTATATAAAATCAAGACTGAGAAACAAACGTATTACATTATGCAGCGGATTGCACCTTGTATTCGATGGTAACGTCGACATAGTAAATCACTTTCATCATCTGCAGAAGAAACTCGATCTGCACTAGTGGCAAAGTGATTTTAAAGAGTCGTCTTTCAATGGGTTGCATGCATTCTATGTACTTTTTGAGACTCCTCATTCTTTGAAAACTTTTGGCACACATTTCCATGAACAACAGGAAGCAAGTACCAGCATTTTTCAGTTGCGCTGTGTTATTTTTAATTTGCGAAGCGAAGACGTTCTTAGCGCTTATCAAGTAAACAGTATACATAAGTTGACAGGCCTTCCCATGACGATGGAACCGGCTGGGCATATCCATGTCTATGTGTCTTGTATACAGAGTTACCAATTTAGCTATCTAAGTTTAAGAAGTGGAATAGTCTGAGAAATGCGAGATATTTTAAAAATCGAGTTGACTACTTTTTGTATTATTATTAAATTATTTAGCAAGTTTAATGTTATTTCTAGCTATTTTTTTGTATAAAATTAGCTATTGAATTAATGACAACACTGCTAGTATGTATGCCATATGACACCATCCCCAGATGAGATTCAACTGTGAGCCGTGCGCCTGTGTGCAACGCCCGGGCAGAATGCACTTGCCCACATTGCCCACAGGCAACCCACAGGGCTGGGTTAAAAATAGGTAATGTCTTCCAGAGAAGGAGGAGGCATCTGCTCATCGTTGGCATGCTTTGCCTAATTGTCAAGTATCGTCTAGTTGGCTCCAGTAAGTAACTTATGAGTGCTTTTCGCTTTTGTGTGTGGGTGTCTGCCTTTAAAGTTATCTAAACATGAATCTGCCATGTTTCTCCTCCTTTGTACTCTATGCGAAGGGGAGAGTACGCTTAGAGTCATCCACAACCGGAATTTAGTTGAGTATAAAAAACTTCTGGCTCGCTGTAGGCGTTACCAGATTGGCCAGCTGACAATCGACAATTGCCAAAGTTTATTACATTTGTTACAAGATGCAATTTAATATTGACTCGAACTTGTCCAATCATCAAACTGAACAATAAAACAATTAAAAAATGCTCTAGACAAGAGTGTTCAATGAGCAGATATCTTGTAAGTGGATCCAACATTTTAAAATTCTTGATGTTTTCGATAGTTATTGTAGAAACCTCTGGTCAAATTCAATTTTGTAGATTTTTATGAAATTGATATGTATAGGCTAAATAAAACATCCATCAATCATAAATTTTACATTGATGGATATGTAATATACATACATATGTTAGAGGCACATATATCGTTGCTAGAGTAGCTCAATTTGTTTTTTAACATTTCTTTTACCCATTTTATGAGTGCATGGGATAAAAATTGGAGCTCTGACAACTCAGACAACTTTTCTTTCTGTTTTTTTGTTTTTTTTTTTTGCCTGTTCATTTTAATTATAGCTTTGGGCACAACATTTCTTTTTTGTGCTGTTGCTGGCTGCCTTAAATTTAGTCACCTTTTGGTCAACATTCAACATTTTCCACATATGTCTAGTACGTAGAAAAAGGCACACAGTTTTCACTGCATTTCACCCGGCAATTAACCGAGCGGGCCATTGACTGAGTAAAACACTTAAAGCCAGAGATTAAGTAGAATAATTAGCCAAAAACTTACAATCCCGAAACATAAAGTAAACGTTAAAAGCTATTATGAGTGTGCCGAAACTTTAATACCCTTATATGCGATTATGCAATGACAATCAAAAATGTTGTCCGAACATAAATAGTTTAATAAAAATATTGAATTGTTAAATAAATACATTAAAGAGTCAGTAACGATTATTGCACAGCGTTACATATTTCTTGACTTAATCATAATATGAACTCTCTGTCAGAGTATTAAAAGTATACTCAGAGCTCTTGTGCCTTTCCTTCTTCAAAGTTCTCTAGTGGAAGACCAATCTATATCCAAAGCAGACAAACGGAAATACGGATTGTTTGACTGTTACAACGACTCGGCTATCCGTGCTTTTCAAGAGTACTCCATATACTTTACTTTGTCGTATACTTATCTCCTTTTGCCTCAACATATCAAAATTAATTTTCTTTGTTCCTCTCTTTGCCGTAAACAATAATTTGTTCATATTTAAAAATGTCATAATATATAAAAAGAATTATAAAAATGTTTAAAGTAAAGAACCAATATCAAATGTTTACTATAAGAATCATAAAACAACTATAATTTATTACTTCTTGAAAGGATAGAAAATATTTAAGATGTTGCCCAGTGTACTGTGTTTATCTTGTTAAGCTTTAGTAAGACTTATCACTGTCGAAAAATTGATTTAATATTCCAGGTTGTTGACCTCCCATTTTTTCCATTCGTTTCAACGCACGAAGAAAACAGCTTTGTTTATTGAAATGTAATTTACGAACGACGAAAAAACTGTGACAATTTCCATTTGGGAATAAAAACTTTTATTTTCCTGATTTTTAAAGTACTTCAACAGAACTGCAAATGTACGTATTTTAAGGAAAATTGTGCTATTGATGAGCATAAAAATATATTCAGATTTTTGTCCAGTGAGAAACCAAGTACTGAATCTCTCGTGAATAAGAGCAAGTAGGTGACGTGACTACAGACAGAAAACAAAGATAATGAGCGAAATGAGCTGACGAAGAAATACGGAATAAGCAAATGCAAAACTTGGGATGCTGGGTTACATGTTATTTTGCCATAGCCAAGTGTGCGTGTGTGAGAGTGAAATGTTCAAAATTACATAACGATTAGTTAATAATTACAAAATTTATTCAATAATTCAAATGTCAAAAGTGAATGCATATGCATGGGTATATTTTGGGGTAAATTTTAGGTTATCTACACCCGTTTACAGGGTGTCTCTCAGTCTTGAACTATTGATTTTAACCTTCCTGCTGTTAACTGTTAATAATTAAAGAGTTGAAATTATTGTAGGCAGTCGATTGAGCTTTCAATTAAATTTAATTTCAAATATTGTTCACTTTGGGATTTTGTGGTACATTAAGTGATTTATAGACACATTCCGACAGCTTGTCGAGGCGGATCATTTTAAAGTTCGAATTCCTATATTTAGGAGAGGCCATATAAAGTATTTGTCATGTCATGATGTACATAGAAGCAATCAGATCGTAAATAGAAATGAAACGCACTTTAATTAATCTTATTTTTGTTATTTTCAATGCCTGCACAACTGACAGAAGGGGTATATTCGTATGGATGTTATGGAAAGAGTCTACATCGTTACTGGGTATCTGTTAGTCGAGACGATGCATAATTCCCACACCATGCTTTCTGTTTGAATGTCATTGGCTAAATGATTGTTGACAAATAACTTGGTTAAAAGCCCATTTAGTGCAATTAACTTCGATGGGATGTGTAAATGAAAAATGTACGAAAACAGGATAATATTTTGTCCAGATATTGTTAAATTAACTTTGACCATTGAAAGACAGTGAAATCAATCCGAGATCTAATAGTGAATAATTCGCATGAAATTTACTGAACGGCAAAATAAATATTACTGGCCAAAATGGGGGAAATTTTATTTGCTTATTGAGCGAAAAGTGAAAGCCAATTTAGTTTGAGCAAAGAGTACAGCTCTTGGATAGAATTTGTTACAGTCTTTGCGTGTTTAATACGGCATAGCCGAAAAAACTGTTGTTAAAATATAATGAAGCACTAATCAGTTTTGGGCACCTTCTAAATCAGTCAAAATACTTTTCTCTTTCTCTGAAAACAATTAAATGGTACATTTCGTTAAAGAGCTTCGCGGGCACGTTTCAAGCAACATATAATTCATACACACACTCACACACGTACAATATGCACCGCACATATATTTGTTTTGGAAAATTAACTACTTCAGACTTGCTACACAGCTAGGCCAGGTTTTCAGCTTAGCCGCGATGATCACGTCAGATAAGAGACTTTTCTCAGTTGAAATTAATCTTTAAGATGCCCAATTTCATTTTAATTGCAATTCTTTGAAATGTCAGATTAAAATGATTCAAAATAGAAACAAGAAAATTAAAATGTAATCTTACAATGTAATTTACGAGGTGTGTCCAAGAAGTATATGACGATTTTAGAGTATTTTAATTCAAGACGTGCTTTAGAAGTATAAAGCACACAAATTTATAGCTCGACTTGTAAATACCCTACACCGAAGTCTTGAAATTTCAAACATGTAGATTCCTCATAATAACGTTCGTACAGGCTTATACATTACTACAAGTAATGCATTTAAGAACATTGTCGATTAAACGTTTACTAGTTTCTTCTATTTTATTATTCAACTTTAACATCTAACAATTGCTTTTGTGAGATACAGTTTTTAACAAATCACTCGTTCTTAGTCAACTTTACATTAATACAACTGTTATACACATTCGCAAAATGTATGCTTCATTTTTTTATGCACTGCTTTTCACATTGAGTTGTACTGCCATACTACACAAGCAGTTGAACAGCACATCGCACTGCTTGCAACACTAAGTGTATAACACTTATTAAACATTTTTAATTTTTGTTAATCTTCCAATTAAAAAAATAAACACACTTCAGGTAATATATTCATATTGTTAATATATATTTATTTGGTCATGGCATTTATTTAATTATTTTATTCAGAAAGATCGAGACTGCGCTTCGTGGTTTGTGTATCGGCTAATTTGGACTGCTTCAAAGTGACACTGCTTGTAAGTAGAACGATTAGGTCTTTCTTATTAGTTATTCATTCGAATCAAAAACTTTAATGAGTCCAACAAATTGCATATAAATAATATAAAAATTAAACACGAGCTTTAAAGAATTCAAAGGAGAAAACAATGTAAAATTTTCAAATAAACCGACGACTTAACTTTTTTCATTTTAAATCTTAAAACTACGTGACACTGTCACACATGTTTACATTGCATTGTGACTAAAGATTTGTTATGACTGTGACCCTGTAAAGCACACTGCCTAGTATAAGTAATATTAATTACATAATAATTATCTAAGCCATTTTGATGAAACAGATGCTTATTATTGTGCACTTTTGTCGGCTGGGATAAATAATTCTTATCAGTCCGATTGATACTCAGATTAGAGCTAGATATCACACCTTGCTTTTATACTACGTGTGCAAATTCTTTCGATTTGCATATTGTTATGCCTCTGAGACTGGGAGTCGCAGAATACATACAGAATAAAGAAAGCAGAGATTGAACCTGTTTCTCAACCTGCGTCCCAGTTTGTTTATTATACCCTGTACCTATCCAATGGGTAGAGAAAGGTATGATAGAGCAATCAAATTGAACAGAACGCATATTATATTTTATAAATTATATATGATATGACGAAGGAATTGATCAATATCTGGACTTTAGGGACACTAAATTTATTATGTGGGTTCTACAGAGTACATCCTAGTCGGACACAGTCAACTAGATCATTTTTTCTTGTCATAAAATATGGTCTTGTCTGCCAGACAACAGCTGCTTTGCCACTCCTACCTCCTAATTATATAAATCTCCCTTTGTTTCGTCGTAGTTTGTATGCGAAATTCTACTTTTAGCGTCAAGTCTGAATTATCTCCCGACACTCTGCCACGCCCCGTCTTTGTCATTGTCATATGTTGTCGCTGACTTTCCGTGGGTTGACGTGGTTGCATTTGCAACCAAGATCTGAACAAAAGGTTCGATCAAGTCTCTTTGTGCGTCATTTGGAACGTTTTGTAAACAGAGGCAAAGGTATTTCATGATCTTTTCGAGTCAGATCTGATTGATTGTACATTTATTATATACATACAAACTATTTAAGGTAATTTCGCTGTAATCTTAAAAAGTAATTCTAAAAACTAACTATGTTTCAGATGATTAAATTTAACGATTATGTGGTGTGATTTTGTAAAGAAGATTTGGAAGTAATACTCATATGGAACATGATTCTTCGAATGATTCAGCAATTAAACAAACTATTTTTATGAGCATTTTATAAGCAATTGGTTTTCCAGAATAACGGAGACGTCATATGGCCTCTAAATCGCTTCAGATTGGGGCGACTCTTGCTCACCCAAGCGTTTGTATCTTTCAACAAAACAAAAATGACAAAATTAATGCGCTGGAACTGTCGCCATGTAAGGACATGGAAAACGTGAACACATGACGCATTCACATTGAAAGTAAATGAGATTTGAAATTTATTTCAATTATACATCTTTCTATTAAGGGACATGTATATATGTAAATTTGTAAATTTATCTATAAATTTAAAATTTCTACCGACTTTTAGTCGTGCATTTCAACATTTTCTAATTTTTTTGTCATATTATGTTTTACAGATTTATTGATTTGACCCAGGCTCATTTCTCAGATATGCAACCGCATATTTTCTATTTCTACGTTGTTGGGTTCCTCGTATCGGGTCGGGATCTTTTACCAGCCAGAAACACTTACCGATGAATCATTTTGCGTGGAGTGTGCTGGTGTGTGTAAGTGTTTGTAAAGGCAAAGGTATACATATATATA
The DNA here is from genome assembly GCF_004354385.1 of Drosophila innubila. Lineage (NCBI taxonomy): Eukaryota > Metazoa > Arthropoda > Insecta > Diptera > Drosophilidae > Drosophila > Drosophila innubila. The sequence goes on along the minus strand of NW_022995380.1, from coordinate 18,890,223 downwards.
TACCTACTGCAGACGGGTGCGCCCTGCTTATTATTAGTAAAACGTTCACTCTTTCTCTATCTCTCTTTTTAGTCTCCTCCTCTATATGTCGATTAGTTACAGAACCTCAATTAAGACCCAGGCATGACAATCAAAATCCACAATTGTTAGACAGACTACAACAAAAAAAAAAAAGAAAATAAAACAACAACAAGAACAGAATGGCACGTACTAGCATGCAAGGTCTTACAGTTGGTAACATGCTATGGATCCAGGTTCAATGCACTTTTCTGCTGGTTGCACTTCTCGTGACTAGTTACCGCTATACTATAAGTAAGCATATGAAAGAGACTGACGCGCTTATGCATTTTCGTGCTCTCTTAGCTTAGCTTACACACACACACATGTTCATATATATATATATATGTATATATATAACACCTACACTGTTGTTATTGGCAAAGACATAAGTATCTCGAGACTGCAATACTCGCAAATACCCTGGGGATGTATCTAACATTTTAATCAAACTTGATCTCTTGTATATCTCAAGATCTGTATTCACATAAACATTACAAAACGACCAGAAAGAACGGAAATAAATAAAATAGATGACAGAAAACAGAAGAAAACGTTTTCTCCCAAAACTCATGATTAGATTTTTATGAAATAGGAATCATTTATCCTGTTTCATGTGTTGAAATGAACTACAAATGTTATGTATTTCCTTGTGTTATTCGAAATAAGTATATAGCATCGGGGAAAACTTTTTTTATATCCAATTATAAAGCGCACAGGGTATACGAATCATTAGAATAATAAATAATGAGATGCTAGGGTTGCAATATATATACAACTACCCGGTCAATTCTTAGGGTTGTTGTTGATTTCCGTTATTAATCAGAAATACAATGGGAAGCACCCACCCACACTAGAGTCAAAGTGTCCCATTGTGCACCATGGACTGTACAGGGGCTTGCACTCAAAACGCATCGATTTAGCCGACTTGTACAGTGGTGGATTCCAAATTAGAACCTCTGTAAGCTAACATTTATCTGAAAAAGTAGGCGAAACTTTTGTTTTGTCTTATTAGCTAATAACATGAATAAAATGACTTTAAAATGTAAATAAAATGATCTTATATATAATACAACACCAACTAATCTGTAAATGTGAAATACGAGATTTAGAACTGAGTCTGAAAGCGGGATTTTGCATCTTCTGTGAGATTCTAGAACAACAGAATGCTGAATGTGCGATTATATGTACAAGTGTTGTAATGGTAGATAAATACATAAAAATAAGTATAGCTATTTGGATTATCAGCAAAAACATTCAAACACACAGAAGAGTTTCGAGATAATTCCGTCAATGCTTTTAGGTACATATTTGTGTATGTAAATTTGACTGAAAGCAAACCGATATTCAAGGAAGAGAACCCACACTCCAATATTGAATTGGTCAGCAGGGGTCGGAAACTGATAAGCAAACCGATATGCATACATATGTACATACATACGAATAAGGAAGCTAAGGAAATGGTTGTCAAGGGCGTTAACTGCACTGCTATGGTTTTGGGCGCATTCCAAAAAAAATATATAATAAATGGTGGTGCTTATTGTAAAAGGAATAAGTGCACATGTGCATGTGTGTGTACATGCATATCAACATACATACATATGTACATACATACGCATTGACAGCAAGTATAAATTCGATAGAGAAGGAATGATCGTAAATGTCAAGTCGCGCCTGGCTGATGAACCCACTTACATACAAATATACATATGCAGATATGCATGTGTAATCCAGAAAATACTCATAGCAAGCATGAAACAAAGAAATCTTTATGAACTCCACAAATGACCAATTAAAGACACTGGTGTCTTTAATTAAAGGCATGTAGTTGTCGATAAAACAAAGATATTGCATTATGAATTATACACTCGCATGCACACAGTAATTGCACACATATATACATATGTACATACAAACATTTTAGTTTGCCGGCGGCCATTAGGACTTTGGCACAAGGGTTTTATGCACTTCACTTGCATATACAATATTAAAGTATGTATGTATGTATGTCGTGTGCAAGGAATACAAGGAAAATATTAAAACACAAATTAAATTAAAACAACTTACTTGGTGCTGGCCTTGTTATCGGTAATATCAAAATTGGCAATCATTCTGTTTGCTTTCAACTCTTGTAAGTTATATTTTTGATTTAAAGTTCTGCAGAAACGCAGATAACTTGAATTCAATATAAACAATTTTTTTTTAAATGCACACAAAAGCAGACCGGGCAAAACGCGTCTGGTAGCACGTTCAATCAAAGTAGAATGAGAGCAACACTAACAACACCAGTTGTATTCCACACATTGAAAGGCTGCCAACCGGTGCAGAGGCTGCCACCCTGCAAAACTTTCCGATCTGGCAGCATGTAATTTCAAATTTTAAATTTTTTTAAAATTATTTATTTATTGCAATGCTATGACATTTTGAAATTTTCAATACCTAAATTTAAGTTTATCCGTGTGGCCGCACACAGTTGGCTAGTATATTGGCTATTTTCATTGCAATTTCAGCTATTTTTTGGATGCTTTCCAGCCAGAGGCGGCCATTACTTCCTCTATAAAGTCGCCACAAAAAACGGGTTGGCAGACTTGGTTTCCGTTCCTATTTTCAGATCAAATGGAAAAATTGTGTTTTTACAGTAATTTTATGGAAAGAACTTTGAAGCTAGTATTTGAATATTTTTACTAAACAAGTTTCAAAATTACACAATTGTCAATAAAAATAATTTTTTTAATGGTCAACTGTTACCCAACTGTTACTTAATATCGATCGTTATCGATAACTATGTTAGTATCAGATCATTAGTAATATTATATGTTACATATTCTACATATATTTACAATGTAGTGCTAACCAATAAATTAATTACAATAAATCCTTCAACAGCAATAATGAAATTGAATAGGATAACATCAAAACAATATTATGGTGTTTTCCAACACAGCCAATTGCATATTCAGCCCCCCTCTATACTGTTGTTTTACAACACATAAACTATACACACGCACACACACATATACAAGCGTACAGTCGCAACATCTTAAAAAATTGAAACTTTTATTTTGCAGTGTTAAAACTTATCTAAACGAAAATAACTCATGTAATTGAAAGTTTGTCAGTAATGAACGTTGCAGAAGTATAAGAGTAACTGTCGAAGCGCCGCGGTAAGCAAGTGGACGACTAACAACCACATCATGATAGCATCCGAATCGGAGGCAATAAACTCAGCCACTTATGTGGACAATTACTTGGATTCCGTGGAGAATCTGCCCGATGATGTACAGCGCCAGTTGTCTAGAATACGGGATATCGATGTTCAGTACCGAGGTAAAATAATAAAATGGCGTCCGCCTTAAATATGCCACCTAACCTACATACAAATGTATACTTTATGTTACCAAAAGGTCTAATTCGCGATGTGGACCATTACTATGACCTCTATGTGTCCCATCAGAACTCACGGGACAGCTACCGTCGCTCCCGTTATATGAATCGCATGCATCAATGTCTAATACAGGCACAAGAGCTTGGTGATGAAAAAATGCAAATTGTAAATCATCTGCAGGAAATAATTGATGTGAAGGTGAGACAACTGGACACAGACCAGCAGAATCTCGACCTGAAAGATGACCGAGATCCATACATACTGCTTGACGATGGTCCACCGACAAAGATTCAGAGGCTACAGAGTCCAATGTGTGATCAAGGCAACAGCGTGGGCAACAGCGGGTTGAATAACAGTGGAATCGGAGGCAGCGGAAGCAATTCCGTATCAAAGGACCACTATGGTTCAGTTCCCTTTGGTGCTGTTGTCGGTGTATCGTCGACAGTGGGTGTTATCAGTGGAAATGGAGGAAACTCAACGCCGACATTTGATCGTTCCAGCCACATAGGAAATGGTGGCAACGGCTTAAATGGCAGTTATTGTGGCGCTGCCAGCGATCTTCAGCGATCAGGAAGCAAACGCTCACGAAGACGCAATGAAAGCTTGGCCAATAATGGCAGCTCCACTGAAATGGGCGGCAACGAATCCAATTCGGCAAATGAAGCTGGCGGCAGTGGAAATGGGAATAGTGAACGCAAAGGATCCATGGGCAGCGCCAGTGGTGTTGCTGGCCAGCGTAAAAGTCATGTACAGATGTCAAGCGGAGCCGTTGCCGGTGGTGCAGCTGGCGGTGCTGGCAACAGTGGTGGCAACAACTCCGGCAAGAAGAAGAAACGTAAAGTCCGTGGCGCTGGCGCTTCGAATACAGCAGCGAATGCGCGCGAGGAAACGCCGCCACCAGAACCCATTGATCCCGACGAGCCAACGTATTGCGTGTGTAATCAGGTACGTTGTCAGATAACTCATCTCAATCTCTTGATAATAATTTGACTAATGAATTTCAATCTATTCGGATCTGTGCAGATATCCTTTGGAGAAATGATACTCTGCGACAACGACTTGTGCCCTATCGAGTGGTTCCATTTCTCATGCGTATCCCTTGTGCTCAAGCCGAAGGGTAAATGGTTCTGCCCCAACTGTCGCGGTGAAAGACCCAATGTTATGAAGCCGAAGGCGCAATTCTTAAAGGAACTTGAGCGCTACAATAAGGAAAAGGAGGAGAAAACTTAAATCGTGTTGTTATTACAGTTTTGTGTTGAACACTAAGCCGTTACAATTAGATATTAATTCTTGGCCCTACACTATGTAAATTATTCGCTTCTAAAATATGTAGTTATTGTAAACGACCCTCTCTCCCCCTTTTCGCTAATTGAACTTAAGATTGTTTATTTGGTCTTTATGCCCCCTTTGTACACACTATATTCAGTGGTTAGAGGTTATCAATTTTAATTTCAAGTATTTGTATAAACATTTACGCTACCTTATTGTATAAGCTTAAATTTAATAAACATTAACATTCATTCTAAATGTGAAAAAGTAGAAACTGGGACAGGTAATTAAAGGCTCACAGCAAATTGGATTAAATCAATAAGAAGTTGAGACTACGGACACCCAGCTCTAGCCTAATTCGATATCCCACGGACACCCGTTATATAGCCATACAATTTCCAGTGTGAAGCCGGACATGTAATATAATTTTAAAATAAAATAGTATGTACTTTGTATTTATATAAATCTTATTATTCGTCTTGTATAAACTATAGATATTTGTAAATTTGTTATATATATATTTAATGTATAAAAGACACGTCTGGTCGGGAATGCTGATATTGCAAAATTTGCTTTGGACGGATTAATTGATTGTTTAGTTAAACTTAATATAAGATGCTTGTGAAAAGATTCGATAAATGTCAAGTGTTAGGCATAAATACCCTCTCTATGGCATTAATAGTTCGATATTTGGATTCTGAATCTGCAAAAAGATTTGGTATTGCGAGAACACGACGAGCCAGCAGTATATCTGAAATTATTTGTATTCAATAATTGTTTCGCTATAGGATTAATTGATTAGCTTACATTATAGGCCGTCCATACAAAGTTCAACAGCGCCGAGAATGTTTGTTCCAACTGGGAAATATATAATTAATTGAAAGTATATTTTTAGTTTTCGATAGATTGCCAAGTTTATTAATCAGTCAACCAAAATCGGTTTGACATCAAATAATTGTTAATCGTGATAATAGCATACATCCGATTTAGAAGGGAATTTCGTAATAAATTTAAAAGCAATTTTTTTTTATTACGGTTTAACTCGAGTTAGAAATCTTAGTTGAAATCATTTCTTCAATTAAAAAGTATTTGGTTCATTTAAACCGATGTAAGCTGTCGTATAAACTTGGTAAATGTGTACTCACATATATGTAGTATCCTCCAATCAACCAAAGGCTCCAACAAAATTGAAACAGAATGGCGAGTCCAATTAAAAATAGCCAAGGGAGAAGCCAACCACGAGTACTGTAAACATTGAATTAGAGTCAATTCCAATATGTAGAGTTTTAATTCATATTCATATTACACTCACCTTATTTTAATTCCATAGTACACAAGATAGGATGCAATTATAATCAAGATAAAATAGATTATAAAAAAGCCACCTGCTATGGGCATAGAAGATCTTATGTCAGTTTCAAACAACGGCGAATACAGTTGGCCAGATTCTCCACCAGCAAGCATGTAAGAGATTAGTGTGATCATTACTACACTTAATGCGGCGGTGTAAGCCGCAACGGCATAGCTGCCCGTGCGTACATTATTTGACCAAATAATGGGTGACCAACAGGAGCTCAACACAACCATTTTTAATGAATATTGTCGAAGCTTTTTTAAATATTTGTAAAGACGACGCCAGTTCTATTTTTATTAGTCCAATTGTTGACAACGCCCTGACAGTATGGTTGTTTATATCCGTGCTGTCAACTTGTTTTAATAGTCATGTTAATCGCAACCTAAAACGGGTTGGTAGGCTTTGTGTGCGGATTTAAGCCCGTTTTTACATGTGATAAATTTCCAAAATATATCAAAAACTGTAACTTCTATAATTTTAAAATTTTTTTTTTAAATTTTTGGAGAATTTTTGTTAGAATTTTATCAATTTTTTAGATTTAAGAAAATTAAACTTAGTTACAAGATTTCTCCCCCTAGGGCACAACGAACTCCCAACCTTCATTTAAATTATCAACAGTACCTAAATACAAATTTATAATAGAAATTGTGTTACTAAATATGAGTCTTGTTGCTCAAATGAAACAATTACAAAAGTGTAATTGAAAGCGCGCCATGTTGCCCTTACAGTGTGACCGAATATATCTAAAAAGATTCCAACTACAGTGTCGATTATTTTAAATGTAAGAAGGTATGCTGGTCTTATTGACATTCAAATTATTATTCTTTGCCAAAAACAATTATGTTTAATATATGTCAATATATGATTATTTTAATGAAAACGAATTTCTAAGGCGAATAATAAGCAAATTAGGTTATCTTAATTATTTCGAAAATAAAAATCTTCATCTCAATTTTATAGAAATGTATTTTTACTGAAATGTATTGAATGTTAACTTAACATAATCGACGATTACATTAACATATGAATTGTTGATAACAGCGAAGAATTGTTTTTTAAAAGCTTTCATTAGTTGTGCTTTGCTTAAGTATTTAACGAACTACTCAGCTATCACTCGTATTGATATATAATATTATTAAAAATACTTTATGATAATAAATCGCCTAATATCAAGTTCATTGCAAATTCATTTAGGAATTCAAATTTCAACAGCAGTCGATAGCCTTATCCAGTTTTGAAGTAAGAGCCGGCCAACTTATCGATAGGCGGCAACGGCAGCTGTTGTAAGGAAAGAATTGTAATAGAGTGCAATCGAACGCGATTGACAACGGTCATATTCGGGAGGGTGCTGCGGATAAAATATTATTTGAGTTCATTTTTATTCGAGATACGAAAGCTTGATAAATGTTTTGTAATACAAATTCGACAGTGTCAAAGGTCGCGCAGGTTTTAAAAATGCTACTTATTCGTTAAATGCGTATATGTGTGATTTTTGTTAAGAAACGCCTGAACGGAATTAAGTTTAAATTTGATAATGTTGCGCGGTTAGATAAACAAACAAACTGAAGTGCTCGAAATGTAGGTGGATAGATCTGAGTACGAATAAGTTATTATTTTTGTTTTGTCTCAATAAGTTTAATAATTTGTGTTGAAAGTATTGTTTTCAATATGGTTACATTTATTTGGTGCTCCAATGTGATGGAATTGTGTTTTGAGTTCATGCTCTCATGCTGGCAGAAGAAAGATCATGGTACTTTGGATACCGCAATACAGTCAAAACGAGTGCCGACCCATATTTCGATTTCATTTCATTTACAAAAATAAAAAGGCGGCCAAAAAAAAAGAACCAAACAAAACAAAAAAAGCGAAAAAAAAAATCAAACAACAACACGAAAAGCAGCTTCGGCGGCAGTACGAATGCTCAGATACTCAAGTGCAGGCAAAGAAGTAAAAGATATGCCGTAAAAAGGCAGCATAAGTGTATTTTGAAGATACTCGTACATTTTCATGCTGTTTTAACTTCTCGTTGGCTGCTGTGTACTGCTTGTGGCACTCTGGTTAAGTAAGCTGCCCGTTGGCTTTCATTATTAACTGTTACACATTATTCAAAAACGAAGATATGCTTACAATAAGTAACAGTACAGCTACCATTTAAAAAGACCTTATTCGATATACAGTTAGTTAAGTAAATGTGTTGACAATTTGGTTTTTTAATTGTAATTTTAATGTTTGTTCTTTTTAACAACTGATCTAAATTAAAAGAAGAAAAAAATTTTTATTTTACCACAACATTTAATGGATTAACTGTGCATTTGGTTGCTCAACCACTGCCAATATTATTGCCCTTTTAATTTGCAAGTGACGCGAAGTATTAACTGCAAGTTAAGCTCAGTTGATCTGAGGCAAGCACCCAAGTAGCCAAGTTACCTGAGGCTCATTGTTGTTGTTCTTAGTGCTGCTGCTTTCCACTTTCATATGATTCATCCACAATGATCCCTAGGGCCATAACAAGTCAGCTTTAATTTGTTCATTGAAATAACTTTATTTATTTAAATGATTATTATTATCGATTGGCTAATTGTTTTTAAACATAACTGATAAATGAATGGCAGACCAATTTACAATGCATTCATTCAACAAGAAAATCAAATATCTCTCTGATGTCAGCCACCGTTTGCCGCATCGTTGCCACGGGCATTAACATACAAACAACGTACATACATACATAGATTCATGCATAAATACATGCATGCATAGGAGAGTAGATTTAATATATTTATGTACAAGTTGTTGCCATTTGAACGCTGTTGGCAATGGCAGTAATGTGACCATTTAAGACCTCTTTCTGATGTCTTATGGAGTGAAAACGTCCTGCTGTGTGAAAACAAATTATAGGCATGTAATGTTGCATGTTACGTCGCGACAGTGATGCGGTGCGAGACTCCCAGGGCTAGGGGCTAGTCAACCAGGCACCTAGGCACCTAGTCACCCAGGCACCCAGGCACCAAGCACTCTACCATCAATGGGTGAAGCCATGATCAGACTTTAGTTAGTAGCATGCTGGGCTAAATCAGGGGAAATCGGGCAGGGACACACTGCTGGTATAGTAACACTCAAAAGTCAGGCCCGGTCTGGCCAGTTGTATTTCGGCTTTATGTTGATGCATTTGCATTGGCGCAATGTAAGCTTTTGACTTGTGTATCTTGTTGCTCTCTAATACTCTCCTAACTGCTTATCAGATTTGTGGCAATTGCACACAGCTTAGCTATGTTGTTCTTCTAATACCCTGTAAACTATAAAGTGTCTACAAGTTGAATTGCAAGAAGGAAATTATAAATTAACAACATCGACTTCATCTTGGAGTTCAAAATTAAAAATTAAATTTTGCAACAAAAATATGAAGTCAGATCTAATATTTATAGACAGAATACACATTCAATGTATAATGTTTATGGACATTTTCGGATATGTATTTTAAGGGACCAAAATCCTAAAATTTTTGTCTTTTGTAAAATATCTTTAAAAAAACAACGTTATTACTAATTTAAACTAAGTATTTACACTTGACTTTATTTTCCATATTGAATAAGAAATTGATTCTAAATCCTTACCGAATTTAATTAGATTCTTAACTTAAAGATCGCAATGAAACTAGGATTATGTACAAATTAAAGGAGACCTCTAGTAATGATTTAGTGTATGGTTTAATAAGCGTCTATTATATAGCAAAGGTTGGCCTCTACCTGCAGATTAAGTAAGCCAAAAGCTGGAATAAAACAGAGCCTGCCACCGCATATATGTATGCATGTAGTAGACCCAGTTAAAAGATACTCACGACCTCGTCAGTACTCAGTTGCAGTTGCGCCCACACAAAAGCTGTCCGCCTGCAAAGAAAGCTGGTGCAAACGTAATGAAAAGTGTATGGTTAAAGACCTGCAATCATATTTATGATTTTAGGAAGTGACGATTAAAACTGAAGAGACTCTTCCCTTTTTTAAACGGCGTTTTTCTCTCAGGTTTATTTCAGTCAAAAGACAAATGCTGATCTATTACATAGTAGATACTTAGTTTGCTTGCCACTTTTCAAAAGATAATTATCGAACAATATCACGATAAATTTGCGATTATAAAAGACATTTACAAGTGTTTCTCCTTTTAACCTGATATGTGTTTTTATATTTTTGGCATCTTCCTGTTGTTTATCTTTTGATTTTCATCACAATAACACAATAACGCTTTTTCTTTTCGTTAAGTGTAGCAGGCAAAGCAAACAAAAAATTTATTGATAATTTTCATAAAAACTAAAATCAAGTTAAGTTCCGCATTATTGTTTAGGCAACCAAAAAAAAAAATGCAAAGAAAAAAATACAACATTTGGCAGACAAATCTAAAACGGACTAATTGAATGTTGTGCATTACTTTGAGTGTGCTCAGTCGTTTATACGTTGAATTATTTGAACCGAGAGGTCACTTTTAAGGAAAGGTCGTGAAAGTACAACTTTGAGTGGGCCTAATCGAAAATCAAAAGTGAAACGTTGCCCAAATGGCACTCAAACTGAAGCAGATTGCATGGTTGAATTCACTAATTAATCAACTTTGCTCAATCTGAAATGTACAAAACAAGAAGGAACTGCAAGCAGCTGTAGAGACTATTTAATACTCTTTTTAGAGTGTAGAACTCTCATTTATTTGCTACACTTTATTTTCGGTTAATATTTGGTTTGTTGCTTAAGATTTTTTGCCAAAAATAATCATTTGTAACTGTTGACCTACATTGTTTTCTTTGAAGTTGTTTTCATTTCACGAAGTGATTATAATATTATTCACTTTATATACAACTAATTTGCTTAAGCACAATTTATGTATACGGATTAGCTAATATTTGATATATTTTTTTTTTTTTACTTATTTCTTCGATTATCTTTCGAAAGCATACATATTTTGTATTCTATTTAACCGAATTGCACTTGAGCTAGTTGATCGAATTTCAAGTGGCATTTTAGTGCAGGTAAGACTAATGTAAATAATATAAATTGATGTGTAATTAATGTTTATATTATATTTTTGATGGCCGCTTTTACACTGTCGGCTTGTCAGATTATTAAAATTGACAAATTTTAATGAAATCATTATCAAATTTTAATTAAATCATTATTCTATAATTTTAAAGCAAAAATATATGTTTTGAATGGGAATTAAATTAAATTTTTATGATTATTTATTTAAAACTTTGAAGTATATTTACTTTCTTTATTACCAAAAAAATCATTTGAATTATTTAAACAAATATCAATTGTAATTATGTAATATGAGTCTAATGAAATGCATAAATGTTGTAATTCCTCGTACACAACACTCTTACTTTTTATTTTCTTGCAATTCCACGATCACTGTTAATAAGAACAGTTATTTACATATTTTTGTATAAGTATACATGCGCATCTTTATAAATGTTTTGACTGTTGTTTGCTAGTTTATTATTTGTTTGTGTACTAAGTACTAGATAAAAAAAACTGTAGATAAAACGAGCGTTTAAACGAAAACTCAGCAAAGCCGCAAATATTTTTCTGTATATATGAATACTCGTACGTAAATACGTTAGTACACAGAGAAAATTGAATTAAAACTTAGAGCACCGCCTTTTTTTTACACTTTACAGAATGTTTTTTTTATGAATTTGTTTTGATCATAAAAAGAACTTTAATAATACCAACCTATTTAACATTAGTAAAAAATGTGTTTAAAAATAAAAATTAAGAATTCTTGACGTAGACTCAGCTGATATTGACATTTTTGTATAATGGAATATGAGTAAACAAATTTTAATTAATTGTATGCCTATTTGTAGTAGGCCTCAGACAATCGTCATTTAAAAGCCATACAAGTTTTGACATGTTGCGAACATTTTGCTGTCTTATGCAAAAAAATCTAACCGGCTGCCATCTCAACACTCAACAATAATCAGAATTAAGAATTAAGCCTGACACCAGGCTGTGTGTTACATGTTACGTCTGCAGTATGGCCAAGACGGCGATATAGTCTATTTTTAAACTTCTGTGATAGGTCGCTTAATGCCTCGGCTGTTTTGACTGACAAGTGACAGCGGATCAACGGCTGCCGCAAAAGAATGTATCCCAATGCAATACGAGTACACCTTTGTTGTGGGCCTCTATGATTAATCTGCACAGCGTTTCAGGCGATTTAGGCGTTTCGGCCGTTTCGGCATACCAGCAACACCTTATTCGTCATCCCAACCACATCCCGAACAATGAATAAAGGTGATTAAGAATCGGATACCCCGTACTGCGTTCTACACTAGCGTTGATTCAATAATCCATTTATTGTGCTCTTCTTATATCGATGTAATGAGTTAAGTTCGATTAGGTTATATAATAATATGTAAAAATAAATATTTTATGTGTATAATATTTTATACATTTTACAATAATATTTTAATATATTATATTTTTTATTTATAGAAATTCATTTAAAATTTTTTGTTGCGCCTTTAGGCATTAGAATCAGAATTATTTTTTTTCTATAAATTGGACAATTTCAATTGATATTTTTGAATCGGTCATCTCAGTTCATATTCAAAATTATTTAGCTCGCAATTTGAACGTAACATTATATACAATATAATGAGCAGATTTCATCTCTGTCATTGACATAAAACAGGTCAATGACTCTTATTTTCGAATCTTCATTAAAAAGAAAGTAAAGTTTGTGCAAAAAGAAATGGCAAGAAAAAGTCAGGCCGATATTAATTTCCAACTGTTGTTGGCCAAAACAAAAGATTACACTGTCAGGTAATAAAATACCAACTGGATAAATGTACAAATATGTTTTCTAGGGGGCAACCACCGGAACTATGCTTATAACGACTCTGTATATAGCTCTGAAACTTAAGTTCAAACAGGTGTAGGGTATCTGCTAGTTGAGCACTTGCGGTTAATTTAATCTTTTTTTATTTTCTTGAAATTCCTTGATACTTGTATTTGCACAAGATGAACGCATTGGCGAAGCATCTGTTGACGCTGTGTAAAATAAATGGAAGCTGAAAATATCATTTAGTTGCCCGAGATTTAATTATAGCCAGCTGAAGTGCTAGCATGACATACATAAATTAATATGAAGTAAATCCAGCTGTCTATTTCATTTACATATAATCCATGGTTATTATCTAAACACGGTATCTTTTAGATAACTTTTTTTATGCACACATAAATATGTATTATTAAGTATATGTGCATATTTAATTGAAAAATTCCTTATTGAAAACTTTATTTCAAATGAAGTGCTCTATTTAAAAACTAAATTTCCGAAAGAAAATCAGTTGTATATACTATATACTGTATATATATCTCTTCAGTTAAGAATACATTATCTATATTTATGTTTTTTATGAAGTTAATGAGTTACTAAGACATTACATAAGGCTATAAAAAGTGTCACCCATACTTGCGCATTTTAAGACTGTGCAACCCTGATTTACGACTAACTAGAAGAGAGCAAAGATTGTGACATTCCATATCACTAGAGAGTATGTATTATCATTTAAATGGGGACAAATCTAGTCATTTAACACACTTGCTGCTGTAGGTAACACATAATGAAAATATCGCAAAGATAATAACTAAAAAATGATCTACAAATTTAATGATTTTCTCATTTCAGTAATTGATTACAGCCTGGATATTAATTTGCACCTTGAAAGAGAATTGACCGAATCTGTTATGCTATAAAAGTTGAATATTAATTACCAAAATTTAAACAAATGCTGAACAAGGCTTTAAAGCACTCGAACCGACAGCAATCGGAGCCAATGATAATTAAGAATGTAACACATTCGGAAAACGCAGCAGAAGTGGCCAAAAAAAAGCAATTGGTAATAAGAAAAAACAATAATGAGCATTACGATCTGCAAAACGAAAATGAAAATGAAAATGAAAATCAGACGCAACAACAACAGCGTGAAAAGCTTCGTCGCTCAAATGAAAATGCTACAAAAAGCTCGCGGGCTTTGGCGTTCTGCGAGAGTTGTTGTCGAGAGAGACAACAAGAACCAGAGCAACAACAACAACATGAGCAGCTGAAGCTGAAGCAGAAGCAAAGACAGAAGCAGCCTGGCATTGTAGCTTTTTATCGGTCGTATGCGGATTCAGTGTCTGATTTGTCGTCGTATCGTTTTGTCTCCGATGAGGAAGAAGCCAGCGATAATGATGCCGATGCCGATAATGATTACGATGATGATGATGCTGATGACGATGATGACGTTGGCGTTAGCTCGCTGTTGGTCCCGTGTATAGAAATAGAACAACGCGAGCCAAAAACATCAACTACCACACAACAAACAACAGCAACAACAACAACAACAACAGCAACAACTGAGACAACGGATAAAGCCTTAAAAAAAGCTAAAACGTCATACGCGTCATCGCTTTCAGAAACGCGCACGTCTCGCAGCGTGTCACCAATAATTTGTTGTTATAAAACTATTGACAAGAAACGAAATCAACGACAGTTAACTGAATCAGCAGCTGAGCAGCCAGGACCTTGTTGGCCCGATGACAGCCGAGGACATTATAATATTGGATCCTATTTGCGTTCCTATCGCCGTTATCCGCCGCCAGTTCCGCCCAAGCCCAAATATCGCATCTGCCTTGAGGTGACCGCTTGCAGTGGTTTTCCCGATGCGGAGCCCGCACTGAAAACTCGTCGTGTGGAAAGTGCTGGAAATGGGAAACTAACCTACCCTTTGACTTGCCCTTTGTCGCCTTGTAGTGCGAGCAATCCATTGACGTCCACAGCTAATCATAACCGTGGAGACGGAAACGGAGACGAAATTAGCAGCTGTTGTGATTGGCAGAACGCGCCAGTGGCGGCTGAAAATAGCTGCAAATTGCATGCCATTGAGACAAATAACAACAACTATAACTGTAAATTAGAGCCAACCTCTAACGGTGCTTTGCAATCGAATAAAACGAATAGAACGTGCATTCTACGCTACGATCGTTACGGTCATCTGAAACAAGAGATTTCATCGGAAACGGAGCCGGTGTCGGTAACGGTATCGGAACGAGCGGAAACGGAAATAAACCCAACAGTTACAGCCACCGAAAAGCGTTCGGAATACGATTTGACAGAACCGTCAGGAAGAAAACTTTCGCATACGAATTTGGCAATTGCTGACGTTGCCGATGTCCATATAGATTTAAATTTATCAAATGATTTAATCTCCGATTGCAATGAGAAAGGCGTCTTTATAGACAGTTTAAACAGATCTGCCAATGTGTCGTTGCACTCAAACTCAACGTTTGCGAGTATATCACTCCATAATCTAACCTATGCTAATGGTTGTTTAGTGGACTATACAATACCACAGCACACGGTGCAATTTAAACAACTTCCGGTTATTCAAACTTTCGATTGCTCTGCTTATGCGTATTCACCTCTAGGACAAAGGTGGGAAGCACATGTAAGTAACAAAAAAAAAAATCAAATTTAATAGCCAAATTGATATGCTCTATAAAAATATTAGCACTCGTATTTAATATATATACATACAACTTAAATGGTCCGTAGCGATCTCGATTTGCGTATTATTTATTGAAAGAAAAGATACTCTACATTTTCTAACAATCTTGTGGATACTAGATTAATAAATATATGAATGCAATTTTGTTGATCATTTGCCGTCATTAATCCCCATTGAATCTATTATCAAAAATGAATCATTTAGAGATGAATGCATTATTTAATTTGAGCAAATTACGAATAATTCTTCAAGTACATTCTATTTTTAATTGTGATAAGACATCAGACGAGTTGCAGTTAATACAAAAAATAAATGTATTACATTTTTTATCAATATAAAATTGGCAAATCTTGAATAATTCGTTTAGTAGATTTTGCCAAATGTTGCGTTTGTCTCTCGTGTTTGTATCACGCGCACATCTCTAGGCCACCCTAATGTATACTCATATGCATACAATATGTATCTTTATAGTATCTACATCTATAAACATACAACTTATAGAATGCATATGTACATACATACATACATACATATGTAAGCATCACACGTTCCTTTCAGGAAGATGTGAGATTGTCAGTATGATTACGTATGTATGTATGTATGCATCTATGTATGTGTGTGGATGTATATTCTAACATAATTACGGGTCTATGCATATATATATATGTACATATATATATATAATTGTGCTAGTGGTGCCATAATTTGTTTGGGATTTTGTTGTTCTCTGTGATTTTCTGCTCTATTGTGTGCTTTTTGTAAGATTGTTTTAATATACATATGTGTATGTACATAGGTGTGCACAAACGTATCTACATGTATGCATATTTTGAGTTTTCCTTTGGCGCTCTTTGGGTTTATTCTCTTTTGTATTCCATATAAATTCTTGTTGTTTATACTAAAAATATCACTGTGTGAGTATATACAAAACTGATTTTCTTCTCTATGTATGTATATGTATTTATATATTTGCATGTGTGTGTATGTGTGATTGTGTATCTACGGCATTTCTGTTTTGCCTTACATTGTGCTTTATGTGTCATTGTGCACCAAACAACATAATAAAGCTCAAGATGATCTGGCGCCCAAATAGTTAGAAAAATATCAGGTAATTTTCGATTTTATTACCCTCAAACAATCTGCAAAAAGATGGAGATTTCAAATTTTCAAAAAGGGAACCGAAATCAACATTTAGGCCTAAAGAAAATTTTATGCAATTAATAAAATTTGAATGCAGAATGTATTAAGAGGATAAACCAAACAAACCGGTGGAGTTTTGATAAAGTTATGAATAAAGTTATTTCGATTACGGTTTCGGTTCCGGTTTTAAAAATTATTCGTTTAGTTTCGGGTCACTGTTCCGGTATTATTCCCTGAATCTATCAATCTAGTCATATCCGCTCATCCGTCTGTTTTTCCATTCATCTGTATATGAATCGGAATAGACCTCATACTTTGTATATATGTACTTAAAATACGGAGGTCAAGTACATATATTTCAAGTTTGCACACCATAATCGATAAACAAAGAAGTTGTATAAACATTATATATATGTATAACTTATGTTTACTTCTGAGTTTATATACTTTTGTATTGTGCAAATAAAATAATTGAAAATTCGATGGACTATAGTATGAAATACGTGGAGTATTCTAGAGCAATCTGACTTGTTTTTCTCTAATAAAACTAAGTTTTATAGGCTTTGTTGATGTAATTGTAAAGAGAATATTTTTAAAAAAGTATTAGATATATAGATATAGAGTATTCTGGAGCAGTCTCCATGTTTTTTCACCAATAAAAATAAATATAAGAGAAATAATTCACTTACCCTTTGTCTCGTTGACAGCGCACAATGGACAAACGACGTAATACTCTGGATCGCTTTCAACGTTTAACTTTTGGACGCAAGTCATCATCATCGGCTGGCTCCGATGGTGCCTCCAATTCGAATGCAAGCGGCAGAGCAAGCGGTGCGGACAAGAATCGCAAGACTTCCGATAGATCGGAGCGGCTGAAAGAGTTGACGGAACTTTTGCGTGGCAGCAACAGTTCGCGTGCCTCATCGACGCCAACACCACCGCCAATACCACCACCGCGACGTCCGCGAATTTCACATATTGGATCGGGGACAAGCAGCATCGAGATGCAGGATGTGGCAGCCACAACAGCACAGCCAGTGTCAGCCTGTGCTGATGATCGCGATGAGTCGTGTAGTCAATTACAAAAGCAGAACAGCACAAATAGCAGCAACAGCAACAACAGCAGCAACAACAACAGCAACAATAATAATAATAATATTAGTGGCAACGCACCCTCAACAGCCGCACGACTCTTTCACTCAATTAGGCCAAACACGAGTCTCTCCAACTTGGAAGCTTTCATGTTGGGCAATCGCGAGAAGTCAAAATCATCGCCGCCACTGGCAGTAGGTGGCAGCAGCGATGAGGTCGAGTCAGCCAGTAGCGAGTGGGCAACCCAGCTGTCCGGAGCAGAGACTCGCAGTGGAATTAACACAATAAACGCAACGAAGGCAAAATTACCATTTCGTTCTGTTTCGTTTTCACAAATCGATTGTAAATCAACTTTAAGTGCTTTGCGCGATCGACTGCGTCGGGACAAGGCCATTGAGGCGCCCACATCCACAGCCACATCCACATCCACATCGAATTATAATAGCAACAGTAATACAAGTAGTTGTAACAAACCCAACGAATCTGTCGATCGGGTTAACGATCGAACACGCATTCCAGATCCAGGTTGGGTCCATATACCACTGAAGAGTTCGGGGCTATGCATTAATCTCAACTACGGGCAAGAGAAGTCACTTGAACACGTACTCGAAGACGTCCAGGACGCCATACCCGAGGAGGATATCTTCAATACGGACAGCAGCAGCATCGCTGGTGTCCTCCCAGCAACGGCGAGCAGTGTCATCGCGGCACACGCCAAGATGGAGTCGCTCTCGGACACGGTCCACTCCGAGGGGGAGGGCAACACGAGCGAAGAGAGTCCGCCGGCAATGAAGGTGACGGCAATTGAGCCACCAACCATTGTGGAGCCCGAGGGAAGTGGGGCCAGTTCACCCAACTTATTAACACTATTGGAAGAACCATTTGAAATTGACTGCCCGTCGGATAATGTCTTACAGACAGCCACAACTTGCCTAATACCTGTTCCGGTTTACGAGTGTGCCGCCCAGGAGTGGCTGGAAACTCCAGCACAGGAATGGGTACAGTTGGCCCCAGAGTTTGGCATTGTGCCACAAACGACACAACCACCGATCTCCCATGCGGCATGCAAGATAACTCAACCAGAAACACTGACAACTGCAATGCGTGGCGATCTGTTGCCCACAATCTCGGTGAGTCGCAGCTCCGAGGAGAGTGATGACCGTGGTAAGGGAACCCCATCGGGAACCTCACCCCAAGCGGACCACTGTGATATATTCAATCAATCTGTGGATGCAACCGTGGAGCATCGACAACAGTATAGCCAAGATGATCTGGATTTGGAGCTGCGCAGTTCAGATACAATTGCCACGCCGAGGCACAGCTCTGGTGAGCGACACAAGCGGCACTTGGATAAGTCTACGAAGCGGAAGGGAATGTATATTGATAACTCGGATTGGCATCAACGTGTCGAACCGCATCGTGGCCTTCAATTGGACATATCCATTGCCAACTTTCAGGCCATCAAGCCAGACTCACCGGATGACAACAGTCCGGTGATGTTTGAAATGAACACGCCGGAACTGGAGAAGGGCTCTCCGGTGTGGAAAGGCTCACAGGAAAAGCCCAAATTGCTAAGCAGCTTTAGTTGCCAGAGCAGTGAGGAGAAGGACGATGCCAGCAGCAGCAACAACAACAGCAAAACCAACACTTTCCTGCAAACGGATTCCATGTCCGACACCGAGGAACGTGTCAGCTGGAGTCCAACGCCCAGCGGAGATTATGACCACAAGCGATACTCGAAGCGTCCACTCACCGTTCGAGGTCCATATGGACAAATGCTGGAGGCCGAACTGAAAAAACCCAATCGCATGCATTTCGAGGAGATACTTGAGGAATTACGAGAGACAGACAGGTGAGTTGTCATGTCAAGAATAGAATATATAAATTTGGATTATTAGCAATTCTCTAGAATCCTTGGTCTAGTTTACTCTTTTGTAAATTTTGTTCAGAAATGTATGACGCATTAATGAAGGAGTGGTAGACACTATTAAGAATATATATTCTTTATCAGGAAGCATTAGCTTAATTAACCGTCTCCGTCTGTCCGTCCGATCTTTTGACCATGTATATTAGTGTGCAACGATGTTTTTCGAAAAAATGGTACCCCATATTCGTTATCTACGGTCAATTCTAAGATGTTTTCGCCAAGAAACCATAGTTCACAGAAACTCATTACAAGTAAAATCTGACTACAAAATCATATATGTATGTAGTTGTCATAGGAAAGATCGGTGGAATATCAACTTTAAGTATATTATATCTGTACTAATTTCACAGATTGTTGATTTGGCATAGTCTACTATATTTTATAAAAATCGGCCACCATACATACATATATGTTAGTTATCAACGAATCGATCGGTTTCGGCCATAGAATAAAATAGACTTTCTTTCCAGTTGTTCATATGTTATAATTTCTATCTATCTAATGGCGTCTTAACTTGCTTTATTTTCTATCTTTAGCCTGCACTCGCGCAGTGTTGTGACAAAGCCTTCATCAGGCTCTACCCGCAGCAACATGCCACAATATTCAAGCTCGATGCGTGTGCGTAAATCAAATGATCATTTGCCGGTGCCGTCGCATGCACGTGCGGCGTCGACTCCGTCGCAAATTGAGCATGTCAGCAAGGGGCCAACGTTGCCGATTTCTGTTTCCGCCAAGGACCTCAACGAAACGTTATCAGCCGCCGATAAGCTGGCGCAGCATCAAATGAAACGTGCCGCATCTGAGGCGCCCACATCGAAAACGCATCACAGCAAACGCAGCCAGTCGATGAGTAATGATAACAAGAGTCAACACCATCACAATCATCATCATCATCATAGCCATGGCTCCAAGCGTAATCCGGATGTCAGCCCCACTGGCAGCAACAAGTCAAAGGTGCCACATGCCACCAGCGTGCCACCGACAGCAGCTTTGTTGGCCGAGCTACTAAAAGGATCCAGCGAGAATATGCTGTCCGAGCAGCGAAAGAAAACGATTGCGGTAAGTAACAATGCCCTGCATATTTATTACAACAGGGTATCTTTGACTAGGCAAGTTGTATAAATGAATAGGTGATTCAATTTTTTTTTAAACTTATTAAATTTTTATACATAATTTGAATTTCATTCCATCTTCATTTTTGAAGTTTACGAATTTCCCAAAATCTTAAAATATGTTTGTCATTATACATTTTGGCTTGGAAAAACCGATTACAAATATATGCATGCTTTGTGTGCGTGTATGTATGTGTGTGTGTGTGTGTGTATATGAGCGCCAGATTTTGTATTTGGGAATCGCATTGGAAATTGAAAGTGCGAGCGTGCGCATGCTCCAACAACCAGTGCGCATTGGAAATGTGTCAGTGTGTTAGAAGAGCGCCCTTTCTTTGTTTCGCGCATTCGTTGCGTTCCAGTGACGGCACCGTGGTAAAAGCAAAGCATTTATATGATTATTATTATTGCATGTTGCGTTTATAGAGAGAGACCAGCTTTTGGACATTAGTCGCTTGATGAGTAAGGATCATTAATAGGTATTTTAATGATAACAATTAATCAGCGCTTAGTCAGTTTTAATGTTAGCAGATTTTTCATCATTTTCATTGTTGTTTGTTTTGACTTGCACACTGTGTTTATTCAATAACTAGGGACTACGATTTGATTTTGAAATTGAATTATTATTTTAAATATTTTTTTTTTACTTTTTACAAATATTTATCTACTTACAACAAATTTAAGAGAAAAGTGTATCCTTTTGATTTACTGGCAATCCCTGGTAATACGTGATCATAAGTGTATAGGAATGTTATGAAAAATGGAATAAAAACTGCATGCTCTCTCATACGTTACGTTACGACGTATGGACGTACTCTTTGGCGGACACTTGTCGCATGCAGACCAAAGAATTTTCAATTTTATCGCAGAGAGTCGGCCTTGCTGTGGGTGGCTGTTTTCGATTGGAATATGAAAAATGGAAATTAAGTGTGTATTTGGCACAATGGAATGTTTTTCAACGTGTTGAGTAGCACACTCCACACTCCTGTGCAGCTAGTTGTATGCGCCAGCAATAATACGAGTATTAAACCGCTTCACCAACACAAACACAGACACACACAAACGCATGTAAACTTACACATACTGTTACATTAATGCCAAAGCACCCACAACAGAGACGACACCTATTGCGGGCGGCTGACGCTGACGCTGCTCTGCTCTGCTCTACTCTGCTCTGCTCTGCTTTTCTCTTCTCTTCTCTGCTTAGCTCTCACGCGCAGCAACAGAGTTCTTCTCCGCCAACGCCAATGCGCGCGTTTGAATTCTTATTTGCTTTTTGTACCTCGGTTGTGTGGCGAAATTTTTCGTGTTTCGTTTATTTATTTTGTGGTCTTGTGGAAAATACATTTAACTAAAAAACAGGCACACATCAAAAATATCTGCAATATCCAAATTTGACAAATAATCATAACTAAAATCTCGCGAAGTTACAAGTGCAATAATCAAATGGTTTTTAATGAAATTACAATACGAGTATTCTTATACTGCTAGTAAAGACTGCGATTTTACTTTCGACCAAATATACATGTACACACACCCACTCGCACACACACACACACACACACACACACACACACGCGCAAGCATACAAATGTATATGTTATACGTATGTAAATATGTGCCTGTAAACATTTATCGGATGAAAACAATTTAAATTCAATGTATATAATTGCACTCAGATTAGTGAATTGGATAGAAGAGCTCAACATTTCCACAAAAATAACATTTATAAACACTTATCAAATATTTTTATAAAAAATACATAAATGTGTGTGTGTATGTGTATGTGTATGTGCATATGTATGTACATATTTACAAAAGTATCTCGACTACCGTACTCTCAACCTCTTGTTGCGCTGCGCAGCTCAAAATCTTTGTAAATTGTAATATTTTGTAATGAAAATATACACATGCAAATATAGTAGGAGTATTGGTAAATCACACTTGTAGCTTACATACCAAAAATATTGTACAAGAAAATATTACAAAGATTTGTTAGTGTGTTTAAAAGATGAATATCTGCATACTATGATAATTAATTCCATATTATTATTTTAGTAATTTCGATACGTAACATCCACAAAGTTAATCATAGCCTGGCTTCATTATTATTAAAAACTTATACATTTTTGTATGCACAAGATGCAGACATTTACATCTCTGTATGTATGTATGTATACTGTGTGTATGAAATTGCCTTCATGCACAAAACAGATACATGTGTATCAAGAGCACTTACTTTCGCTTATTCTCCCATATTTGTTCGTGTAAATATGCGCAAATGTATGCTTAGATTGTAAAGCGAGTGAAACTAATAGGTTGTATGAAAAAGATTTAAATATTGAACAAAAAACAACAAAACTCAATCAATTAAAGTTATTTACCAAGTGCGGCGTATCCCTTCTAAATTGCCTTCAAATGCCTTTAGAATTGCGGTCTGTTTATCGTCTATAATAATACTCTTCGACTTTTCAACTGCGAAAAGAATCTGTTAATTTCAATTAATGCGTATTAGGCATATGAATCAGAGCCAAAGTGTTACCTACAATGCATGGCACTAAGTTGTTGAAACTTGTAATGACTTTCTAATTAATTTCAATTATAAATTTGTAGAAAATGTACTCAGCGTGGAATAATGATATTTGTTGAGGGATAACTATAGAAAAGTTTTTATTAAGGCTGCGAGAGCTTAAGTTTGAGTTGAAGAGTTTCATTCGATTGAAGGACCTTTTAATTAAGGATTTGTTCGTTCTTTCACACAATTTAATATAAATCATTTCCTGACTTAATAAATTTTAATATTGCTTAGTAAAATATAAATATATGATTCTATACTATAATGATTTCAATAATAAGAAAATTAGTATGCAGTTAAAACTAAAAAAAACTATAACAATTGCACATTTTTTATTCTTAAGCTGTCCTATTTTAACCTCAGTTGGATCAACCAAAAATCAAACCAATTCAGTTCAAAGAGATTCGGCTCAGAACTAGATTTACAGCTTTGCGAATTGACATGTGCAACAAAAGGCATAAATTAATAAGTAAATACCCTTGGTCTCTGTAGCATGTTCAATGTACATGGGACAAAAATACAAGTACAAGTACAACAACGCAGTTTTAAAGTGTCATTATCAAACCACATACTACAGAGCCGATGATGGGCAAATAAGCCGCAAGGTTGCCATGGTCGTCAGTCGCTCTCACGACTGAATGAACAGCCACAACAACTCAATATACTAACGTTCATTTATATATATAAATATATATATATATATATATATATATTTATGTACGTGGGCCGTTGTCGTTCTCCCACTCGACATCTACGCAAAACAACAAGCCTGCCCCACAATACATGCTCCCAGTTCAATTCCTGCTCCTCCAGTATAATTACGCCAATGCGTTTCCTCAACAGAACAGAACAGAACAGTCCTTACTTTAGATTTAGTTTTTAGTTACGTGTGTTTTATGGCTGGTTGAGCATGCGTCTTAAATTTGCGCTAAATTTAGTTATAAACCAATTTTAATAATACAGATACATTTGTAAATTAACATATGCATATACAATAAACAAAAAACAATTACAAGTGTGAGTGAAAGTTAAAAATAGTTTAAAAAAAAAAAACACAGCTCAATAAAGGCAATCATAATTAGAGAATTGAAATTGAAACAAAATGTCGCACAATCGGGAAAATCTACGATTAAGTTTATTGGATTTACAAGCAACATTAACGGCACCATCGAACACAGTGGCTGCCACACTGTTGCCCCAAACACATGGACAAATGACGCAGCCGCTGGCGGCATCGTCATCCACATTGCCATCGAGTAGCAGCAGCAACAGCAGCAGTGTCTCACAAGCTGTCTCGTTGGCGACAACAACAGTGGCACGGCTAAGCAAGGCTGGTTTTGGTGGTGCTGGTGGTGTTGGTGTTGGTGTTGGTGCTGCTGGTAGTCATCAGAATGACAAATGTGATAGGCTTAAGAAAATGACTTCAATCACTTGCTCCGACTCAGAGGATGACTCGGAGAGGCGAGCACAGTTCGAAATGAGCTGTAAATGGAATCTAGGCGGTTATGATGGCGTAAGTCTGGTGTGGTTGCAATAATGACTATTTAGTCACTAAATTTTAGTGGTTAAAACCACCATCTTCACACTTTTGATTGCGGTTGCCACTTTACAGAAACATTAATTACCAGGCTTTAGGAAAAATGTTATGTTTTCGAAAATATATTACAAATTATTTGTGCGCTCTAAATAATAATTTTTTAATTTAATTTTGTTTTAATATATATATAGTTTACTTTAAATTACATTTATAGAAATTACTTAATCACTTAATTATTAAGTTATTCAATTCTTTGGTATGTCCTTAGTGTATGTAGAGACTTAAATCCATTTATAAATTGTTTTAATACACTTTAATAAAATTTCTGAGTTATAAAAAAATTTAAGAAAAATGAGGTAAACAAATTTTTTAAACCTACAAAAATGTGGCAACCGGGCCTTTGACTTGATTAATTACTTACACGATTTATATTTCTATAACCAATTGCAGGACACACGCAGCTATGTGGTGCAGGAAATTTATAGGAACGAACAGTCCTATGTGGAGTCCCTTCAAACCGTAGTGCTCAAGTATCTAAAGGTATTAAAGTCCCCGGAGCATGCTGGCATGATAGATACACGCACGGTGGATGAGATATTCTTCATGGTTCCCGACATACTGGAGATACATGAAAAGTTTTTAAGTGAGTTGAAGCAACGGCTGGACGATTGGGATATTCAGCAAAAGGTTGGAGATGCCTTTATGGAAACAGTAAGCATTTCTTGACCATACGAGTCTTTCAAATGCACCATCTAATACTTATTAATTTTAAATTTTTCGCAGTTCTCGAAACTGGAAGTTCTTGAAGTTTACACGTCGTTTGTTAACAATTGTAATCGGGCAAAGAATGCCATACGCTTGATGAAGCACCAGCGACCCTCTTTCTCCAAGTTCCTGGAATCCACGGCCCGCGAGCACAAAGGAAAACTCACCCTGGACAACCTACTCATAAAGCCAGTACAAAAGTTTCCCAAGTATGTTAAAAGAAAACCGAGTAATTTACTTATATTTTAATTTATTCTAATGCTCTCATATTTGTATTTTCTAAAGCTACGAGCTGCTCTTCCAGCGTCTGATCAAGCATACGGATCATGATCATCCAGACCAGAAACATTTACAAGACGTGCTCAAGCTTGTCCATGATATTCTGGTGCACATCAATTGTAAGGAGCGTGAGATTATGGAAAATGGACAGCGTGAGGCGACTTTACGCGAATTGGAGGGCGTCATAGAGGGCATTACCGATTTAATAGCTCCAGAGCGTCAATTCTTATTGTTCGATTTAGTGTCCATGCCATCGGGTCAAGGTGCCCGCAAGGATCGAGGATTTTTCCTCTTCAATGATCTTCTGGTCTTGACGAGCATCAAAAAGCGCAGTGGCACAATAAGGAAACCCAATAGCTCAATTTGTCCCGGTTCAGTGGCTACCACTTTGGATACCAACAAATACAAGTTCCTTACGAAGATTTCGTTAGATTGCTTGGAGATTGTCAAGAGTAAGTAAATTGTATTTTATTTAAATTGGATCCACTGATCTATCTGAATATCTCTATTTGAATCAAGCTAAAGATGAAAATATCAAGCGCATTGTTAGTGAAATAGAAAACCTGGCTGAAGACTGCAACAAGCTGCAACAAATCACAGATATTACGGCATCCCTGAAGTATCCACATCAATATCTGGAAGATGTCATACGGGAACTACATCGTGATATACAGCGCCAGTTATCCGAGCGTCAGACAAACGATACACAGCTAAATATGCTGGAGTTGACAGTGAGCTCTCCGTAAGTAGAACACTTATAGTCATTATGGTTTATATGTTTAATAAACTATTATTTTTTGAATTTCTAGTAACGGAAGTCAGAAGCTGACAGTGGTATTTTCCAAGACAGAAAAGCGAACTAATTGGGAAGAGACTTTTAATGATGCTAAACAAAAACTGGGTAAGTTTTTCAAGTTATCAAGTTTATTAGACACCTGGTCTAGTAATGAATCAACAAATATTTATGTAGGGTTGAAAATGAAGCTAAATTCTTTAAAATGTTAGAAATTATTATATTAAGTAATTTTGTAGACTTTAAAAATTCAGGAACATTGTAAAGCAATTGGAAAAATAAAAGAAATGTGGTTGCATAAAATAAGATATTACGCTTAGGTTTAAAAAAGATTTAATTTGCTGTAAAGATTTAGACATCATTTAAAAAAGTCTGTAAAGTCAGTTTTGTTGCAGTGGCGTTCAATGTCGGAGAAATTCGACTGTATTTTTAAAATTGTTACACCATATTATTAAGTGGGGAGTTAATCGACCCGAGGCGAAACACAGAAACGCCATTAATATCAGTTAGTTATTATTATTGGATGATTGATTGTTTATATTGTGTAAAATTTAGTTGTTAGCAATTTGTTATCAATTTAAATGTGCATACTATATGTTGTTGGTTATTTGTAGCTGCCACACTCGAGCGTCATCCCATACCGGAATTTCTCACATCGATTCCCATACGGAAGACACGTGCGGGTCTTCAATTTACCTGTGCGGCAGCCACGCTGAGCGACAAGCGTGATGTTTGGGTGTGCAACAGCGATGGGTATGTGGGTCAGGTGTGCATTATGTCGTTGCATCCGGAACCGAACGTAACCAGTTGCAATGGTGTCTGCAATGCACGCATCCTCTGTGTGGCATCGGTGCCCGCGTACAGCAGCAGTGATGACTCATCCAATGCTGGACAGGATGATAAGTCACAGGATTCGCGCAGCACACACAGCTATACGCAGCAATTGCGTGATTATCGCAAAAGCATCTCCCCAATTGCTCAGCCGGTTTCGGCGTTAACCTCTGCCGCAGCCTCGGTTTCGGTGTCAGCCTCCGCATTGGCGACGCCGGAGAAAAAGAAAATTCCCACGCCCATTATTGGCAATGGCGCTGATGGCGCCAGTCAAAGCAGTACTCAACTAGATTTAAATTTAAGCTCCAGCGATGATGAGGCGGATGCTGGCCCAGCTGTGCAACTAGAGCAACGTGTCCCCAGCCCTGCACCTTCATTGCATGCCACATATCATATGCAGCAAGTATGTATTCTACATTATACTCGACTCAATCGATATTTCAATTGTCAATTTGTTAACTCCCTCCAGGACTCCAACCCCGAAGAAAGCGAATGCAATCAATCGACCATGTGGATTGGGACTGAAGACGGCTGCATTCATGTCTACAATAGCACCGATAACATTCGCATCAAGAAAAATCGAATTAAGATTGAACATCATTCAGCTGTATTTTCTATTCTGTAAGTACATTTTAATGGACTTAGTGATAAGTCATGGTTATTAACTCTTTGTTGTCCTATAGTTATCTGGACAATCGTGTTTTTGTATCCTTGGCTAATGGTGATATCTGTGTTTATCTCCGAGATGGCGGTAAGTTAGCTTATCTTACAAATTGGTTAACGACATTATAATACATTTTATTGAACAAATTTAATAAAATTTGAATGCACAATAAATTAAGATGCCAAACCATGATCAAAATGACTTTCCGCTTGAAAATCGGTACAGTTTTGCCGAAGTTATGACAGTTCGAAGTTGCTCAAGCCTCTGACCTAGCAACTTTAAAAGTCAAAATATTTCTTAATTTTGACATGATTTTTTACAAAAAAATGAAAGGCCTCAGAATCAAATTTAAAGTGTGGTTTTATACTAATTACGATGTAAGGAGTTGATTAAAAGTAAAAACTTGAGATTTAAAATTTTGAATTTTCAAAATTTCAAAGGGGGGACCCTTACCATCAACATAAAACTATGACTTCGATAGTCGAAAAATAAAAAAATGTTCTAAATGAACAATATTTAAATACTGAATGAATGAAGAGGCCAAAAAATGATCAAAATGACATTCCGCTTGAAAATCGGTACAGTTTTGCCAAAGTTATGACAGTTCGAAGTTGCTCAAGCCTCTGATATAGCAACTTTACAAGTCAAAATATTTCTTAATTTTGACATGATTTTTACAAAAAAATGAAAGGCCTCAGAATCAAATTTAAAGTGTCGTTTTATACTAATTACGATATAAGGAGTTGATTAAAAGTCAAAACTTGAGATTTAAAATTTTGAATTTTCAAAATTTCAAAGGGGGGACCCTTACCATTAAAGTGAAACCATGGCTAAGGTGGTCGAAAAATAATAAAATTTTCTAAATGCAAAAAATTTAAATGCAGTATGAATTATGAGACCGAATCATGATCAAAATGGCATTTCGATTGAAAATCGGGTCAGTTTTTATAAAGTTATGACAGTTGAAAGTTGTCAACTCTTTGAAACGGTTAGTTTCGGTTAACGGTTCCCAAATTTAATTTGTTTTGTTTTAATTGTTCCTTTGTCGATTGCTCCTAGTCGATGTTTAATAAATAAATAGATAAAAATAATTTATGACATTTGAATATCTCAATTGTATCTTATCTATATACTGATTGTCTGAAATTTTTTTAATAGCCACATCTTGGAATACAAGCCTTTCGCATTGTCTCTCAATTGGCACAGTGACCAGCCCGGTGACAAAACTGCTTAACGTCAATGGCAAGTTGTGGTGCTCCATACAGGGAATTATTAAGGTTTTGGATACTGAATCATTTTCGGTACGATCTCATGAATTTTTTAAATTGAATACTATGTAATCGATCTGACTTGTTTGCAGGTTATTAATCAAATTCAAATATCATCGGACTCAAAGCCAATTACGAACATGACAGTTGCCAATAACTATGTGTGGATATCCATACAGAACTCAGCACACATTAAATGCTTTCATTCCAATACGTAAGTTATTCCAGCTCTATAAAGACAATTGATTAATAAGAATGTTCTTTATGCTCTACAGACATCAGTTGATTACTGAAGTAAATCTTGCTCCAGCCGTGAATAAGATGTTGTCGAATTGTGACGAGATTATTCGACAACATAAAGCCGCTTGCCTTCGTGTAACTTCGCTGCTGTGCTGTAAGGATCTCATTTGGATCGGGACCAGTGCCGGCGTGTTGTTGACAATACCCACCCAGAGCTATGAGAAGGGAGCTCACAACATTGTGCCCACGGGCATACCACATGGTCATACCGGACATGTGCGATTCCTAACCTTTGTGGAGACACCGTCGCCTGAAGTTGGATCCCAAATGTTGGCAGCTGCAGCGGGACGTGACACTGGTAGCGGCACCAGTGATGAGTACACCAAACAAGGGTGAGTTAAACCATAAGCTAAAGCTTCCGAGCACATTTTTAATCAAATATTCCTTCTCCCGCTATAGTTCAACGAAGAACTCAAAATCCAAGTCGGAAACCAAAAATATACTTATCATATCTGGTGGCGATGGCTACGAAGATTTTCGTAATTCTGGTGCCAATTCGCTTAGTGAGATTGCGGGACGCGAGGACAGCACCAATCATTTATTAATATGGCAAATTTGAAGCAGAAGGCGTAAAAATCGCTGGCGGTTATTGCTTTCCAGATGGAAAAATAACAACTGAAGTCAACTTGAAAATAAACTTAAAAATGTTTATGGATAACATAATGCTTAAAAGCGCAATTGAAAGTAGACTGCCGCGGTTTTTATTATTATTATAAACTAAAGAAGTTATTTGCCAAGTTGCCAAAATGAAAACAAAATCTTAACAAATGGTAGTTTGCTTGGTCTTCCAGCAACTATTTGTAAATGTTTAAATTTATTTATCCTTTCGTACAATATACATACATATTTATATTTATCTGAATAGTTAGCTCTGTTCATACTTTTTTGGAATTTATATAACTTCTATTTAAAACAAAACAAAAAGAGTAACTAATATAGTGCCAAATATATTTATTGCGCCACACATTCTGAATGAATTATTAAATGTATGTAATCAAAATAGTTAGACCCAAATGGAGCTACTATCCTACAAATACATATACATACATAAATATACATATAGAAAATTAAATATTTTTATAAAATATAGCAAATATGCAAACTAAATGTAATAAATGTATTCTAGTTGGAGCTATTTAGACATATATATATAATCATACATGAATACATACAAATATTTATATGTACATATATACATATTGTACTTATGTACAGACGGCAATTTAATTACAATTACAAATTACAATTATCCTTACAATTATGATTACAATTAATTTATCCTTATTTTATGATATTTCTAATAGATGTAGTCATATAAAGTTCATAAACTCTAAAATTAAATCAAACACTTTATCGAATTTATTCTAAAAGTAATCATTGGATATACATAAAAAAACATAATAAAAGAAATGAACTTGAGGATGAAAATGGAAATCATAAAGTTAGACTTAAGTTAAATTCGATGTTTGCAACCAAATAACTTTATATAGTATAATTGCTAATCGTTTTCAAAACGCATTGTAATAAAAATGTCATGCAAGAGAATTGAATTTGAGAAAAAAAAAACAAAAACAAAATTGAAACAAAGCTAACAACCCATACATACCAAGTGATATTCGAATGTTTTGGGAATGTATTAACTACCGTAACATACGAGTATGTGTATATTTTTCGAAATAGCATGTTACTACTTACCTTTAACTTGACTACTGTTAAGAAATAAACATATTTGCCGTTTATCTCGTAAGTGACAAAAACAAAAACAGAAATACAAGCTCCCTTTTGAATCATATTGAAATATTACGATCAATAAAAAGAGTGTTATGTTACGATTTCACGAAACTTTATTATGGACTCAGCGGTATTTCATGAATTTGTACGGCACAGCCAACTTAACTCAATACTTTTAATAAATATGTGTATTTTGCAATCCACCGAACTCAAGTCGTTGAATTTTCCATATAAACTGAAAATTTCTTTTTTCAAATATATCATAAATTCCATAGCGTTACCGTAGAATTTATCGTTATTGATCAAGTTGGTTTAGTTCACATTTTAAATCCATAGCTAATTTTTATGATACCGACTTATGGGCAGTCTTATGTAGTAGTATATGTATTGGGTTAGATACTGAATACTATTTATAATAAGAATTTTTGTTTATATATTTCATTTTAATGGCATCGGACAATTGTTATCCTACCTCTATAAATACCAGCAGGTGTTAGAATAGAAAATGAGATACTTATACCAGAAATAAATCGGAAACAGAACTGTAATAATACATAGATTGTGAAATATATGTAGATTGTGAAACAATAATTTCCCCTTTACAAATTGCAAAGTAAGATTTAACAATAATACTTAAAACTAAAAATGTGTAAAATAAAAAATAAAAAAAATACGTTTAAATGTGTATGTTACCTGTTAAATAAACAAAATTTTCAAATTGCGACTCATTATTGACTTTAATTTACCTGAACTCTTTACTCGTAATTTGGACTACAAACTGAGATACAGATATATGTCAAGATCTTGAATTCGTTATCAGCTCGCACAGCTAAAATATTGTACTAAATAAAAAAAAATTCAATAAAGCGTATATTCGTATGCCTCAATTAGAACTTAGCAGAAAACAAATGAAAATCTAAGAAATTGGAATCGTTTTTGCTAAATATTGGTGTAAAATTTGATTTCTGAAAAATGTTGGTGGTTTCAATATGATTACATGCATGCAATCGATTGCATTTGTACGTCCTAATGATTCCTTATTTTACCATTCAGTGGGTATTAATAAATTATGGACAAATGATTACGTGTGCTTTGAATGCTCATATAATAAATTATATAAATAGGTTTAATGGCTTATCCGAACGTTTTATTTCATTTGTCACTTTCATAATTAATTTATGTACCGAAATGCATCTGTGTAAGTAAATTAAAATTGGATTTACAAATCGTAAAAGGGTTGAATATTGCGATTGAATGATTTGGTATTGCATATAATAATTCCCATGCTACACAACGTTCAACTGATTCATTATTAATATTATCAAATGGGAAAATAGTTAAATCAGTAGAGGTGTCCTCTAGTTGTTTGTGATCGAATAGGGGATACTGTTTAGCTTTGCCTCTTTATACTTTTTGGAACATTTAAATTAATGTATATTTGTTAAAGGATTAAATCTATTTTATATAAGCTTAATATTTAAATTACATCTGCCCTGTTCACAAATTATATGTACCGAAATCACCCATCTTTTGGTTATAGGGTGTAAAATATGCAACACAAAAGAAGATAGCTATGTAAGCCCTCCATTGAGAAAAGCTGGTCACGTCCTTTGAAGGACAGCCCCTTTTCAATATTTTCTCCCACGAGTTATAAAGCTTAATAAAGTCCCTCTTATATAATTTATTTACTTATAAAATTTGAAAATTTGCAATGCATAAACACAATTTGTGACTTGCATTATTTGACTGCGCACATAATTTTCGAAGAAGAATTCTCTCATCCTGCGTTCCCCGTACTCATAAAGGATGCATGAAAAGTGGCTTGTAAAGCGTTGTGTGCGGTTTGGTCAGGTGTAAAATAAGATAAAACAAAATTATACGGAAAATTCAATTATTCGGTACCCTTTATAACAACAAACCAACAAGTAAAGGGCAAAACTTTTGCTGAAACTTGCACAAAGTCCATTGAGTCCAGAGTGTGGAGATGTGGATCTATGTAGGTCGACATATGGCTCTGACAACAAACTGAAACACATTGCATCTTGATACCCATCAATCTATCCAAATCATGGGAAATTACCAATTTGACCATAATTAATATTAATTCCTAATATTGTATTATACAAAAATCTATTGCTACTTAAGACGTTCCTATAATAACAAAATATAGTTTGGTACAGTTTGTAGATACAAAATAATTTTTAATCTATATGAGCTTTAGTTTTGTATCTGTGCTTGATTTAAATTTTTAAGATAAGACAAATTTTTAATATGAGTTATATTATTTATTATCTCGATTTGAATTGTTAAGAGGAAATATTGATTTTGGATTTAGAGCCAATCAGATGAAACAAAATGTATCTTAAACCATTATACCCAGTTTTGGCACAAGCTAAATTACCTTAATTATCCATACAAGGGGCTGAATTTTTAAGCATTAATGGAACACGTGTCCAATTAGTTTTTTTTTGATGAGAAACGTATTTAGCATGATTCCCATTACCCTCACTCATGAGGGAGGTGGACTTTGCAATATTTGGTAAATGACACGTTTAATCATTTATTGGATGGCCGGATGGACTGGCTGTCTCGGTTACACGGCATTTCATAGTCGAGCATATTTTACGGAAGCAATCTTCCTTGTTTGTTTGTATAGATATTTGTAATTGCCACTGCAACGTTTCATGCCACTCGAACTTCAATGTTTATCATAGTAAAGTAACGGCACATATTCTCTGCTGGTCTTCGGGGATTTTAACAATATTTCCCTTAATCAAGTTAATTAATTTACTTAAAACTTGATGTCATAGCCTTTCAGTGGACAAAAATTGCATGTGACCAATTTGGTCGACCATCCTCATTTATCTCAGCAGTGGGACAAAGGCGGCAGGATAAAGCCGTCCATCTCGAAGAATATTGAAACTAGATGCATTGGTTTAGGGTATAATTTAAATTTGCTTCAAGATGTACCTGCATATAAGTAAAATACTGTTAACAAATCGGAGTTCAACTCTCAATTATCTAATAAACAAATACGTTGATCAAGATGGTAACGTAGATACAATATACACTTCAAATATGTTATATACATTCCCAGCCAAGACAATCTGTCTTGCATAAGCTAAACTCGTATCTACGTACATATAGACGAGTATATGCAGACATATTACTCTTCCTTTTGTATGTGCTTCCTTTAAATTTCAATTTTCTCTAATCATGTTCAGTGCAGAATGCATCTGTGTGGTTTTTGCGGTTTGTACCCTTAGTACATATGGTTGTCGGCTCGTTTTTGATTTCCAAATTTGTCACTGCAAGCGGCAGTGGCAGCTTGGACAATGTATCTCTGCCACAGTGGAAACCAAAAAGAACAGACAAGAGACAAAACTTGTTGGAATAACTTGGAATAAGCTTACATGTTTATATGAGAATTTCACATAAGTTTATTTTAAGTCCGTAGATTAAACTGCTACAAGTAAAATCTAAGACTGAGAAACTTATAAGATTACGCACAACGCTTTAGTCAGTCGAAATAGAGAATAAACTTTATATTCACGATTTGTTCACTTAGATAACTATCTATATGTGCTTTCTATTTAACCTGCTAGTGCGTTAAAAAACAAGTGTAAATACTAAATGCATTGAAGTGTTTTAGTTTAGTTGTTCAGGTTTTGTTTTTTAAATTAGTATGCAGCTACATGCTTTTGCTTTTATACCCTGTATACCCATGATTTAAAGTATAAAGTAGTCTTAATTTTTGGATCTCTTGATTATAAAATATGGCATTTATAGTAATTTAAAAGTTTATTATATCTATTAATATATTTCAGCATCTGGTGGAGTAATCGATAGAAACTTGCGTAAAAATAGTTATGCTGTCATAATGTGACTCATATTGGGAAGATAGTCGGGCTTTGTGGTCATTAAATGTTGTATCCTGTGACGCTTTGCAATAAAACCAATTACAATATGTATAAGCTTTCAAGAATGAATATTTTGCAAGTGCCAGCAAGTAGAACTGTTCAATTGAATTAACAAATTACTGAATTTTGCGTGTTGTTTTGTTTGAAACGAAATTGTATTCATATTGTAAAAAGGAAGGATTTTTTGTTAATGTGCGTATACGTAATTTTTTTGATTTTATGCTGGTATATAATAGATACAATAGTCAAAAGTCTAGTTTCCTCGATAAAAATACAATATTCACACATGATTAAGTCATCTGTTGTTACAGATCTTGAATACCTGATAGGTGTAGGATATAAATGTGAAAGAATATGTTAGTGGACTGGTAATCTGTGTAGTAGAAAAAGTCATTGCCCGTGTGAAATTCAGTGTCAAAATAAAGAAGTGGTAAGCTTTAGAATAGTATGTTCTATGGTAATTAGCACCTTTTGTAACTCCTGGCTCCTTCCGGCTGTAGAATACGTTAGGCCCCCCACAAAGTGCTCAAATGGGCTTGAGGTCTTGCGTGTCTTAGTCTAATTACGTCGGCGAGCACACATTTGCGTTTCTCTTTATTTAAATATATCAGTTACGTTTCAAATGTAGCCCTTGCATTGCCACTCAGTAAGTCCTTTAGTCCTTTGTGCATTGCAAATGCGCATGCGCATGATTATGCATTCCTTTCATACGTACCACAATTTACAATCCACACTAAACGGATGTGGGAAATATTCATTTAGCAACTGCAATGACGGACATATTTAATTAAAGACTTTTAAAATTAAATATAGTGTATATTTTGCTATTTTTGTAGTATTAAATTATAAAAAACATATGAAAATAAATGTTTTACATTTTGAATAAATAATGTTTTCAACAGGGTATCTCATAGTTGAATTCTCGCAATCAAAATCTCAGCCGGCTTCTTGTTACTAATTATTTTAAGTGCAAAAGTATTCACAACAGCTACAAGCCATAAAATGTATAAGGCAATCATAAAAATCTTTATTTAGATTACTGGCGTATTTGTTATTATGTAGAATCTTCGAAAGACAAACACAAATCCAAAACCACGGCGATAAAAGGATTAGGGAGCATTACTCCCCGCCTATTTAATTTTGAATATGAAATATACGAACATACATATGAATGGGATCCACTTATTGGAATTGTTGTTCTGCCTGCTGATACAGAAAGTCAAATTTCCCCACTCACACACACACACACACATGACAAGCACACACACACACACACACACACACACACACACACACACACACAGAAATTGTGATAGAAACGTGCAGCAAACGACATACAGAGTCGTGTGGCGTGTATCTTTCGTGCCCGAAAGCAAACTCACAGATACACGCTCTTCGTCTACCGACCAAGTGTTACGCTTGTCAAAGCAGGCGGCAGTTTTGCAAGAGCTCTGAACCGATGCAGTCGCGTCTTTCAAATTTGAACCGAGTGGGTGATTTTTTATCAACAAAATCGTTAGACGAATATACGTCAAATTGATCATATTTCTATTGATGTTTCGTCGCTTTGTTTTTAACATATGTAGTTAAAGTGTGACCTAGGACAACCAAACAATATATTAACTATCTGACGAATGTCTTATCACTAAATGTCAAATATTTTGCACAGTCAACAAATCAGTGAACATTCACTCACAATAAATAAACAATTCTAAAAGTGTGAAATAATTAAGTTAACTTTTCAATTAGCATCTCAGTCTGCATAAACAACTTACTCGAAAGCGTGTTGTGGACAAGACGACAGCTATTACAAGGTTACATGTGTACATATATACGAGTAGATGAACAAATGTACTTGGACATTTAAG
Source organism: Drosophila innubila (assembly GCF_004354385.1). Taxonomy (NCBI): domain Eukaryota; kingdom Metazoa; phylum Arthropoda; class Insecta; order Diptera; family Drosophilidae; genus Drosophila; species Drosophila innubila. Next base: position 18,852,821 of record NW_022995380.1, on the reverse strand, counting down.
GGATACATACGTACGTGTAAAATTGCACAAAAGTTTATACACTTTAACAACAAGGCCAATTGCCCTATAACAAAAAACGGCAACTACAACTACCATAAATATCAATAGTTAGTTCGCATTTATCTGAATCAAAATTGATATTCCAAAAAAGAAAAACTCCAAGAAATGCATCTAATATGTTTCAGCTGTGTTATCTGTCAAGTTGTAGTCGTAATGTGAAAAAGACTTATGGCCAAATGCCCCAGCAGCTGTGTTCTTAAGGCCATTTATGACAGCTGGCAATCGTTAATGGCATTATAATGCTTCGATTCAACCTAATTCTTCCACTTTTCGCAGTTTTTACATATACAGTGGCACAATTTCGATTCCATTTCGCAATTATTATTCATTAATATAAATGTATGTCTTCATTTGTATTATGTGTAAAAAAAAAAGAAGATACAAAAAATAGGAAATTATAAATTTTTAAAGCTTTTAATGGATTAACAGAATTGCCTGCTTGTGAATTGGGCATAAAGAAAAAGGTCAACAGCTGCCACATAAAAACCATAAAAACCAACTGGCACTTGCTTAGTAAATATGCAAGGGAATTCAAGTAGATCTGCTCGACCTCCAGATACCCTTTGCCCACACCTCTAACATACATTTGCAGAATTTTTTTTATAGTTTTCACCCATTTTCTCCAACTATTTTATAGGCGTGCTCTTGGCCGTAAACACAAACATATATCATACATATCTATTATATTTACTACACATATGTATTGATATGATAGATATGTACGTCTGTCAATGTTTACAATTATTTATTGCTGCTATAAACTCATAAGATATTGAACTTTTAGTGTGAAATAAATCTTCCATTGACACGGCGGAAATTATGTGGTCAACAAACCAAAAGACTTTTCATTTGTTTACGATTGAAAGCTCAGCTTTACAAGGTAATAAAACACTTTTGATTTCAATAAGAATTTATGCCTTAATAAAAAAACATTAAGCTTAGGGTATTGGAAATTTATTGATAAATTTGAATGAGCAAACTCCTACAAGCCTTCTCTTAATGTTAAAACGAAGTTAGCAACTCGTCGAGATAATAGCTTATGAAAAAATACTTAACAAAACTTTAACCTAATTTCTTTTGATTTTAAAGAAATTCCGGCGATCAAAAATCGATAATTTTGATAGTGATAAATGTATCTAAATTCATGAAACAAATAAATTGTGACTTCTTCTTCAAGAGTATAAATAAAAGTGAATCATCGATCGAATCATAATTCATGTGCAAATGTGAACACACAGCTGAAGAACAAAAACACAATTTTATTGATTTACCGACTTAATTCTTATCTTAATCCATCTATTTATAAACTTAAATTAAATTATACCCAAAGAGTTGGGGAACTTTAGACGTCAGCACAGACAACGTCACCGTTACTCCAATAGTAGGATTCAAAGCAAAAATTTGATATAGTGCATATATTCAGCTATTTGTTTATATATGTATGTATGTACAATGTATATAAACCCCTCCAGCACAGACGATATCACAAAATTCGGAATTCATATGTACGTATAAGTGAATATTTGTGAATAATTGCATTAGGAAATCGCTTGATTTGTTATCATGGGGCTGATAAGCAAATGTATGACGAGTTGATGACTGCTATAATTTGTATGTACAGAAGGCCAAAAACACATAAAGAAGCTGAATAAAAATGAAATAAAATATCCTACATAAATATACTTAAATACAAATGTATATTGATGAGCTGCAAAAGCGCCAAATAAATTATTTAGATTATCTTCAGACTTACATAAGCTCGTAATTTATATAAAAGTATGAAAAAACATAAATATGTATAATATATACAATAAAATACGTATACGTATTTATATTGAAATGAACGCCACAGTGTCTATCGCGTTTTAGGTTTTAATTTGCTTATCACATGCTTACCAATACACACATACATTCACACTTCTTGCATACAGAGGCCCACACAGATACAAAAGTAATCGCAATCAGCCATGGTATTTGGTGAGCGCTATCAGACGTTAAATAAATAATACTTAATGCCACATTATTGTCAGCGGCAACGTCGAGAACTGTCGATTTCAGCCATACTCGTACTCGTACTCGTACTCGTACCGTCCGCCTTTCCATAACTTCCATCAGTTTACTACTATTTGTCGATGTGACCTCATACACCCTACTAAATAGATAGTGCGAAAAGGAGGTAGAGACATCTCATTTATGTTATGTTTATGGCGTCGTCCATTCGTTTTGTGTTTTCCAAATGTGACTCTAATTGTGCAATTTATTTCGGTGTTTATCGACTGCACATAAATAGTATTAAATACAATGCTTGACAATTGCACCAACTTGCAGTGCATTGTGTCTATTTATATGTATGGAAGTGTGTAGAAAAGTGCATGTAGTATCTACTTTGATATAAAATTATAAGCGCACGTGCCGGGAAATCCTCAATCAAGTTACAGTAAAACTTACCTAATGTGAATAAGTATTTTCACGAAATATATACTTTTATGTGACATTATTTAAATAAATGAATATAAATAACAAAGAGAATATTATTCAATTTTCAATAAACTTCCATGAACTAAATGTATTAAACTAACAAAATTTAATTAAGTACATATATATGCAAAATGAACTAAATTAGCAGACGAAAAGAAAAGTTGACAATAAATAATATATAATAATTTATATATTTTTCTAATGTATAAAATGACAATAGAGTATATTAAATTGCCTATATTGATGTTGGTCTCCAAGCGTTATTTAATTGGCTTTGCATTTGCCAAAATTTTGACAAAATGAAGATCTAGTTAGAAATTGAAACACAAATGATAGTATGACGTTATGCCAATTGCATACTATACGTATAATATGCATTCACTATAGTAATCATACAAGTATGTTTGTATGCACGAGTTTGATTTTGCTTTCATTATTATTCGCTTACCGTTCGCTCGCACACCATACACGGTATTACACACACATACACACACACATTCACACACACTTTGCCCAAGCTACCGCACACACAAACAGACTACACAGACCACACAGCCCAACACTTTGCCACAAGCCACAACACACCAATCGCGCACAGCCGTTTCCCACACACTCACACACTCACACACACACACATACACACATATACAAACCAAACAACTAGTTAAGAGTCCTCTAAACGAGAGTGCTCAACTGGAAGACACTCTGTACTCAGGTGTGAAGTACCCTAATTGTTGGTGTGTTTACTTGCTAATACGTTTAGGCCAAGTATAACAGTGCAATGGCATGTGAAGATACAAGTATCTGATATTAAGTATTAGATACAATTTATATACATTTATTCAACGTATCAGCACTTTTAGTTTTACTGAATCATTTAATACAATTTATTTAATATGATTTAACGCCATAAAAAATTCCTTTATCATATATAAATTAATGTGCTTATTACAAAATTTTAAGATTATGTCCCCGCTTTTCATTGCAGACCATCGTTGATCAGAGGATACAATAATAATAATCTATGTAAAAAAATGATCAAATTAAACACTTACAACTATGATGGCAACATAAAGCTAACTTGAACTACCATGTTGATCCAAGTAGTAGAATAGATTGTGCTCATTCTGCTGACAGCATCTATGGGTGGCCATTTACAGTCGGATTTTCCTAGCGCCTTCGTCCTGCCACTGATGTATGTGGCAACAACTTTGCTTGCCACAAGCGGTGTTTTTGGATTCCAGCAAAACATTTCAATTGCTTACGAAAATCTTCTGGAAACATGGAACTTTGACAATCGCACACTGTCAGCAACACCATCATCAACAACAACATTAACATCAACATCAACACCTTCAACCACAACCACAGCAGAAAACCAGTCGTCGTCTCAGTCAACTTTAAACGATTCTAGCCATGATGGCATTGATGAAACTGTGCCTTCCTTAACACCATTCAATTACTACAACGAATCTGCCGCAGCGGCCGAATGGTCTCACTTTTATGATCTCATTTTATCCTGGCAGGGCATTTGTTTGATTGCCGTCTTCTGTACATTTATCGTTGTCACAGTCATTGGGAACACTCTCGTCATTTTGGCTGTTCTGACCACAAGAAGGCTTCGCACCGTTACAAATTGCTTTGTCATGAGTTTGGCTATTGCTGACTTACTTGTCGGCCTTTTCGTCATGCCTCCGGCTGTGGCTGTTCACCTCACTGGTAAGCAATCAAATGCATAAGGTGCTTAACAAACTTTCACGTGTACAACATATGCATATCCTTAAATCTATATGTTCACTTGATAATAAATAAACTTATACCCGCTTTCCCCTACAATGTTCATCTACATTTTTCTCAGTCCTCAAATTTTTTGTACACTAAGCATTAGAAAAAAATATTGTGAATTCAGATAAACATTTACATTGTACACAATCTTTGTTGTGGGAAGCAGGAAATATTCAATATTTTTTAACATTGCAACCTTCACATTTTTTTGTTCCTTTTTTTACACTTTTGAGCATTTTAAAAGACGTTGACCGTTTAACAAAATTCACTGCAAGAAATAGAAGACATCCTATTTATTTCTATTGCTTACTATAAAAAATAACTATGGAATAATGGCTTAAAAATAAATTCACTGTCAGTGAAAAAATTACTTCAATTCATTTTTCAATAAGATGATGTAAAAACTTAAGCAATTTCTGCCTTTCCAACCATAAAAAAAGTGAAGCTCAAAGAGTTTTTAATGTTTTTAAAGAGATATTCCCAAAACTGCATGCTTAAGCTTTTCCCACTATCGAGCTTCGGCACATTTACGCCTGTCAAGTATGCACCAAATTATTTTGAGTTGATTTAGGTCAGGGAAACACACAAGACAGTCCAGAAAATTGGCATTTTGAAAGAAAATAAATTGAAATTTACCGAAGTAGTAAAATCAAGCTGTCAATTCAAATATTAACAACGTTTTCACATTGAATATGTCGCAAAAATATGCGAAAAAACTTCAATAGAACAGACTTCTTAAGATTAAGTTAAGTTCTATTTTATTCACTCGTACTTAGTTTTTATGACATCATATTTAATAAGTGCCATATAATCATGGTAAGCACCTTATTTGCATCGCATTTAACTTTCTTTATTGACTCCTTATATATGTAAGCATTTCACGGTTCTTTTCAGGTTCGTGGCAACTCGGTTGGATACTTTGTGACATTTGGATATCCTTCGATGTTCTACTCTGCACGGCATCTATTTTAAGCTTGTGCGCAATCAGCGTTGATAGGTATTAAATTGGAGCTTAAATTTTCATCTTAAAGCAGTAGCTGAAGTAGAAGTATTTTCAAATTTATAGATACCTAGCTGTTACCCAGCCCCTCACCTACTCACGTAAGCGACGTTCGAAGCGCCTCGCGCTTTTAATGATTCTTATCGTTTGGATACTGGCGTTGGCCATTACGTGTCCCCCCATGCTAGGCTGGTGAGTACTATTATTATACACTCCTACGCTCCACACGGTGGCTTTGGGAATAGTACATTAACATATCTATGTGGGTATGTATGTACATATGTACACGTACTTACATACATATGTATAGCCGTATGCCACATCCCATGCAATTTGCTTTCCATAATAATAAATAACGTTCTTTTAAAGAGTAGAATAATTTATGAGGTTTTTAGACATTCATTCTATAAATATGTAAAGAAGGAAAGTTTATATGATTGAGAGTGATCGACTATGAGATACTCTAAGCAACAAATTACACAAATTTTTCCCAGGATATTAACAGAGTATTCACATTGTATATAATTGTAATAAATCAGTCACAAGTTAAAGTTGTTTCAGAGAAAGTATTTGTAGAATACTAACAGTTAGAATTTATGAATATTGATTAAATATTTTACAGTCCATTCTGCATTTCTTTTAATAGGTACGAACCAGGACGACGAGATTTACGAGAGTGCCGCTACAATCAAAATGAAGGATACGTCATATTCTCAGCGATGGGTTCATTCTTTATACCCATGGCTGTAATGATTTATGTTTATGCGAGAATTTCTTGTGTTATTGCAAATCGACACGACAATATGACCGACATTAATGTTCACAATAAGGTAAGTAATAAGACAACATTTATGCAGATTTCAATTCAAGCAAATCTTTCACTTAAGCGATACATAAGTCTTTAAAAATAAATAGATTTCTTATTGATCTAATATTATCATTAAGAATTAATTTAGCATCTGTCCCAACATTTTTTTTCAACTGCGAACAATTTGTAGAACGTATATTTTATTGTTTAGTCAAATAAATACGTAAATAAACTGGATATTACCTTTGGTTCAATCAGCAATTTTCGGCCAAAAATAATAAAATTGCAAATGTTTTCGGGAAAAGTGTGCAAAACGAGAGGATGAAAAGTGAGATGCAAAGCAAAACACATGAGAAAGAACGAACCACGTTTATACCATAAAATTTACGATTTGTGTATTATCATGCAATTTCAAAAATGCCAAAGTACACATAAAGTTTCAATAGAATAGCCAACTGCAAAATGAAATTAATGATTTCGGAAGTCAGAAATTGGGTACACGGATATACAGCTGTCAATCAAAATTATCGCTCTTATGCTCGTATTCTTGAACAGACTTGTTTAGTGTAGATAAGAAAAATAAACGTTATTTGTAAAGATTTAAGAAACTTGAAATCAATATTCTTTTATGCAGAAATTTAAACGCTACACCGCCGCCGATGTTGAAAACGAGTTTTCCGAACAGGAGCCCAGTACGGGCTTAAAACAGAAACAGACAACGGCACGGACATTCTCCAATCAGACTATATCCAAGGATCTACATGAAATTGTACTGAGCGATAGCGACAATCTCGGCGTGGCAAATGCAACTGGGGTTCATGCTGGAAATTGCCAGTCATTGCTGGCCCTACCATCGACCCACAGTGGCAGTGGAAAAAGCGGTTGCTACGAACTAACGCGACCCTCCTCTTTATCCCTGAAACGTGCGTCCACCGCTTCAACGACAATGACCACAATGACAAGTGGTTTGGGTCCAAGCAGCAGTCTATTAGATGCACAATGGCAGGCCCAACCGCAACAACAGCAGCAACAGCAGCAACAGCAGCAACAACAACATGTGCGACCCCACAGCCTACAGCATTCGCATCTTACAGTGGGTGGTGTGGGTGGTGGTGGCAACCGACTACGTGGCAGCCATTATCATCATCCATCAGGGTCAGCTGGGACGACTGATGCATCCACTGCAACGTCAACTAATATGAAATCTCTATCGAATCGCATTACTTCGCTTAAAAAGGAAAACAAAACGACACAGACGTTAAGCATTGTCGTTGGTGGTTTCATTGCATGTTGGCTACCATTTTTTGTCTACTATCTCATAACACCATTTCTGGCCGAGCATCAAGTCAGTCGCATGCTGGCCAAGGCGCTCACCTGGCTCGGCTGGTTTAACAGTGCCATCAATCCCTTCATCTATGCATTTTACAGTGTCGATTTTCGCGCTGCCTTCTGGCGTTTAACCTGCAAACGATTTTTCAGCGATGGCCAGAAACCACAGTTTCCCACAAACACCATGTCAATTCGACGATAGTTGTGGCATGTCACATGCTCACCCACCTGCCCCCTCCGAGCCCTGATCCGAGCTGATAATCGGGATACAACTTGGCAGCATCGTAATTTTGCATCTGGGTAATGCAAATAGAGCCTGTTGTGAGCAAATTTAAGCTTGCTTATTACACTAGGCAACAAAATTTAGTATGTTTTTTTGTACATCAGATGATAAACAAAAAACTGCGTTCTTTTTTTAATTTTTTCTAAACATCGCAACCGATTTTAAAAAGGTAAAAGCTAATGCATATTCCTGTCATTCAATCATTCAAATAGTTAACTTGGTAACATATCCAATTTGGCTGTTGCATAGTGTTATTAACTATGCTGCTAAACTATTGTCATCATCAGCACAAAGTAATTAAATGTAAAATGGTTAATTAAATGTTAATTTATGCAGTGTGTCTGTTGCTCTTGAGTGTCGTTTTCTCAACTGAATAAACACAGAACTATTCATGCATACATGAATATATTCAAGTCAAGGAGTTCAACGAAGAAATTTCTAGTTAGCATAACTAACTCAACAATGTGTGTCAATAAGGATCGGGGTCAGGTGGAGGTGAAATGTGAGAAAAGTGTCATCTCGCTATCGTAAATACCATAAATATGCGTTTTTATTGGTATGTAAATATAAAAACAGTATATAAACATAGCATTTAGATAGAAACCTAGTATTTATGCACCTTTTTATTGTCAAATAAACTTCCCTGTAATAAAATTTGAGATTAATATAATGTCTACTTCCACAGCAAACATCATAGTATTGTTCTATGTACCTAAAGGTATTTTAAACTATGAACATGAATATACAAATATATATACATACATATATTAAAATTTTATTGTGATTTAGTGTTAATCAAACCAAAAATGCTACCCGAAAAATACAAAATACATATGTGCATGTAGATTATAATAATATATATTTTAGCATTTAACTAGATGTAGTCCAACAAGCTCGATTTAAAAATTATGGCTTTTAGTCCTTGTAGTTTGCCGTCAAAAATAAAATGGCAAAGTGACCGTTACAAATTTTGGAAAATATAAAAATTATTTAACGCAAATAATTATAATTATATGTGCATGTGTGGGTCAAATGATGTAGTACATATTTATTATTCCATTGTTGTAAGTAGTATCTGCTGTAAAATGTAACAGTATTTTTGCTGGATTTAAAATAAGCCCGTTGTAAAACATCAAATTCAAAACATGTCAAAACTTTATCGCAAATTCCACTTTACCCACCGCTCAGTATCATTTAAACACGATTAAACTCTGCACTCAAAAATGCCATATACTCTACATTAACATACACATAAGCACATAATTCACTTTATCTATACATATGCATTTTAAATAAAAATCAGTTTTAATTTAACGCGGGTAAATACATTCATAAATGTAATCATATAAACATGTTATGTACTAAATACTAAATACATGGAAGTTGTGGAGGCTCTTAATGTGCTAGTAATAAAAATAATCAAAAAATCAAAGAAATTTGCTTAATCAATATAAATAAGAAGTAATAGAACAATAAATGATTTCTCAAAAAAAAAACAAATTGTTATATTTAATACATATACTGATGGGGGGAGGGAAGACTACTTCTTAGTCTGTATCCTATTAAATGAAACTATTTAAGGAAGAAATATGTATATAAAATCATTTATACGTAGTCAAATGTTTGCATACTATACAAACATGTATCCTAGTCAAAGTACTTGTCCTTTTTGTGACTGCTTCATTAGCTGAAATTGTGAAATGATTAATTAAATGCTACATACGCGGAAATAAGCCAAAGGATAAGCGTGTGCAACGAACACTACAAAAGCTGAAAATACTTGGAAAATTCATACGAATGTAAGTATATGTGCATACATACATGCAAACAAACCTTCTCATTGTTTCTAATTACACGATGGTAAATATGTACATACCCTTTTTTTTATTATATTTATGTATATGTACTATATGTATGTAAAGTCAAATGATGTCAGTGCAAGGATCCTTGACAGCAAAAAATCCAAATTACAGTGGTTTCAAACTCGTTTACACTGTGACAGCAAAATGTGTTTTAATTCATTGGAGACCCTTTCCGTCCATTCTTAGTAATATATGCATGTTCATGCATAAGTGTACATATGTATATATCCATGTGTACATAAATGTGATTACGTAAGTCTGATGACCGCATTCCTTTTATTTTTATTTTTTTGCTTTTTTCACCCTTTTTAAAGCTAACTTTCGGCTTAAAAAAGTGTAAAATTTCTTTTACAGAGAAGGGTCGACTAGTAAATACCACATGCTCATGCTTACATATGTTTTAAGATTCTTATAAGTAACTTTCGTGTTTAATTACCATGTGTGCAAGTTTCAGAATAGTTCATTAGCGGACACATATAAGTAAGATGTATTCGTATGTACATGTTACCCTACATGTAACTGCATTTTGTGGAATGCAATTCAACTATGTATCTAGTAAAGAAGATACCCTGTTGCTAGTTTAAAAATTTATGAAATCTACAGTGTCAACCAAGTGCTTTTTAAGAGTATACTTTTTAGGGCCGGATATGTCGTGCTATTCTTAGCCTATTTACTAATTTTATTGATAAAGTTTAATAAGAATCTGAATATACTTACTATCCTCAGCTAAGAAATTCAAAATCTTAATATCATTTTACACATTTTGCGTTGTCTTTTATTATAAATAAACTTAGTGTTAATTACAAGTATGCGTACGTACAACATTTAAATACATTTATGTATTTTATTTGTCTGTATTTTTTTTTTTTTTTTTGTTAAGTTAGGAATTGTGAATATAAAACAAAATAAATATACTGGTAAAAATGAATGTTTTATAGTACTTAAATTTTAGGCACGAAACATGTTCAAATGGTTTCGCGGCAGTTTCTGTTTACAGATTCTTCGGCATGTCAAACGCCAGAAAGCAGCTCGGAAGTCGGGGTTAAAAGCATAAATGAAGGGATTAATGGCACAGTTAAGCCAACCCACCCAAGTGAAAAAGGACATTAGACCCTCAAGCTTTTTCAACTGCGGCAAAAAAGGTATCAGCAGATAATATACAAAGAATGGAGTCCAGCATGCGATCAGACCTCCCATGACAATCGTCAGGATCTTAGTCGTCTTGGAGCTCTTGGTCTTAGTTGAAACTCGCATGGGAATACGATGACTTGCCATAGGTCGTCTCAGTCGTTGCGAATTGTTAGTTGATCGATCGGAGACTTTACTGTTTGATGTGCCCAAAGATGAACTATCGTTATAATATAATGTCGGCAAGGACATCGCTGAGGCACATCGTGTGTGGAATCTGCAGTTGTTTCCAGAGCATTGAGTTAATGATGATACACGAGAGATTTCCATAAGTTCGTAGAATGTTGGCTGATGCTTCAATTTCATTCTTTTATCCGTCAACTTTGTCTCTTGGCACTTAATGCATTTGACGTTGTTGGTGCTGAAAATTGGATTACCATGGGCTCTAATCACACTGCAGCGGGCCTCACAGCAGGGCAAGCATTTATGTGGATTACAACGATACTGTTCCGACTCTGAGATAAAATTATCACCATCTACCTCATAATCAGCCGTGCGTTCCGTATTCTAACAATAAAGATATCGAATGAAAAGATAAAACGAAATTATATTTATTGAATTATTTACCGCGTCGTGTACCATTTGCGCTCGTCTTGATGTCAGGACATATCCAATCCTAACGTAAACATATAACATGACTGTCAGAGGTATAAAGAAAGAGCCCATTGCCGAGTAAACGACATATCCTTTATTCTGATTGTAGCGACAGTCAACAAAGTCCTGTTGATGACGGTTTCTTCCTGGTTCATACCTATGAGCACATACAATATATTAAGTTCATTAAACTTGTTTGTCTATTTATAAATATTAATTATGGCTTCGGTACATTATATTTTAAAAAATAACGTAAAATCTAAATATTTCACTTTTAATCAACCCCATATATCATTACTGTTTCTATGTTTAATTATTCTACCTAATATGTATTTTAGATATTGTGGATAAAAATAAGTTTGTAACTATATCTTACAGCTAAAATTAGGACTTAATTTAATTAAACTTTATGTAGAATGACAAATTTAAATTCCAATATTAGACAATATTATTAAACTTCAAATACTTCGAATAACCTTAACATAACATATCGTATAAATACAGAATATACTTCCAATGGTAACCGAAAGATACGGTGTTTAATATTTACCAAATTTGGCTATTCTAGTTTGTTTATAAAACTTAAATAAATAAAGTAATATGAGAAGGCAATAGAAACTTATCAAACTTAATTAACTATTTTAATGTAGGCTCTGGCATATTGTATGTTTACCCCAAAAGTGTACATATAATATGTCAATTTAATATAGGTTTCCGTATGCAGATGTGGATACACTCACCAGCCTAGCATAGGTGGACATGTAATAACAAACGCCAGTAACCAAACGCCAAGAATCATTAACAGGGCCAATCGCTTGCAACGCCACTTTTTCGAATATGTCAACGGCTGTGTCACTGCGAGATACCTAAGTACAAAGCAATAAAAGAGACGAAAAAAAAGAGAGTAAATGAAAACAAAAGCCAGTCGGCATATTGTTTATAAAGCTGTTGACTAACGTTCCTAGCAAACAGCGCACTATGGCGACAACAAGGAACTTGGAAATGCCATTAAAATGTAATTGAAACTTCCAACAAAAGCAGCAAGCTCTACGTATACCAATGTATACTACGTTCCACCCACAATTTCACAGTCGACTGTCTACGTTGGACTGTAGGGTCCTTGCTACGACTATTGTTGTTTCCGGCCATACACAACAGTATACTGATACTGTATACTGTATAGTGTATAAAGTGCATAAAGTATACGTAACGTTGGCCTTAAACGTTATGCACAGGATAGGTCAATAAAAATATCTTTGCACAGTATTTGCACCTTTTTATGCGTTTATGCCGTCATCCCAATGAATGGTTTTCTGTTTTTTTTTTTATATCAATAAATTAGGGCATATCATAAAAATTAACGAGTTTGTTTGACCAAAGGGAATAGCATATACGAGTACATTTATTTATTTACCAGTACCATAAAAATACACTTCAAAGTTGAGCTGCAAATTAGGCTGTGTACTTACATAAACAATTGATAATTCCGTTTATATTCATATCAGAATTACAGCAGTCTTACTTACCTATCCAAGCTTATGGCACACAAGCTTAGAATAGATGCTGTGCATAGCAATATGTCAAAAAATATCCAAATATCACAGAGCGTCCAGCCAAGTTGCCAGGAACCTGCAAAAGATACAAAATATAGCTTAGTGTTTGGTATGTTCTTAAGCTCTGATAATGAATAAATAATATAATGATTTTATATATTATCAACAAATTGCTTCTAAAAAATGTTACAAAGACAAAATTAAAATCTAATTGTAATTTATACTACTATTGCAGATCCAATATTTGAAAGTGTATATAGTATGTGTATAGTCACCAGACACCGGGTATCTTTAAGTCGATCACTCTTTTTTTTAAAATTTTTTTTATTTGTTTCCACCTCTATAATGGAAGTTATTTTTTTTTGTTTGATTGTATATGCTATATTTGAACAACCCTTTCAACAGCAACTCCTGCCCACGCCACTGATTTTAGTTATGCATTTAAAATAAATGTATGAATTGATTTTATTCTATTACAGACAACTGGGAGACTAATTGCCTGAACTAATTGATAAGCTAAATAAGTGTTCTAATATAATTTATTATTCGTGGGCTATTTTTTGCTGGCATAAATAACCTTTGTGAGCTTACAAAGATATACAAATATCAAAGGTTGTTCTTCAAACTCACCACTGACAAAAGAGCCATTCATCAGGGGAAAACTTTTTTGTTCTGTGAGCTTCATCTACTGAATTTGTTCACAATTCGGTTCACAAATAGCTCGCATGCCTGATAGACCAAACTGGTAGTATGCAATGTAACTATAAACATTGAGAGGACTTACACCCCCTTCATCATTAACTCAGTCATTTTTTGTGAAATGGACCATTTGTTTATACAAAAAAAGTTCTTAAAGGTATAAAGTTGCAAATTTAAGCATTTTGGGAATTTGAAAGGCATGTAACTTGTTTTGGGCCCACCTATAAAAGTATGTAAGTATTCATAATTAAGCAAAGAAAAACAATTACCCTTTGCTTTGCTCTTAGCTCTTGAATATTTTATTTTGATGTTTTTGCTTGCCAAAAATTGTTTTAAAAATTCTTTAATACAGCGGACTCAAAAAAGGTTGAATTCAAATTGCAGAGAATTCGAATAAATCCAAATTGTGAAATGTAAGAAGTAAATAAAATTCTTCGCTGCACTCTTTATATAAAAAGTGTAGGAAAAATCCTATACATTAGATGAAAACTATAATAATATTAAAAACTATTAAATAAAAAAAAGTGAAAAACAATGGTTGATACTTATAAGGCTATTGATCTATTAATACATACCAATGACATGTAGAGCAACTGCTGGAGGCATCACGAAAATACCGACAAGTAAATCTGCAACTGCCAAACTCATCACGAAACAATTGGTGACCGTGCGAAGTCTTCGTGTGGTCAGAACAGACAATATAACTAGCATATTGCCAATTACGGTTACCAATATAAGCAGTAGGAATATAGCCACAGCCAAACACTTTGGCCAGGCCATGCTCTCAAAATAGGAGCTCATCATGCAAATACTATTGGTTTATCTCTCGATTGTTAGTCATTTTATCAGAATTTTCTTGTTTATAGTTGTTTATTTCAATTAGTTCTTGCATTGTGTATAATTCCAAGTACTATTTGTCGGCAATCACGCGTTAATTGGCTAAATAAAAATAAATAAATTTTAATGGATATTAATTTTTTAGTTAATATGTACAATATGAAAAAAAAAAGTCGCGAGTCAACGATTTTGAAACCGAATACGAACTACTCTCACTGACATTTTTGATTGGAGTGTACCTCCATTAAAATTCTTGTTCTGTAAATATGTAAAATGTACATTATAAATACTCGTACTTTTTAGTTTTAATCATATTCAAAAGTTTTCATTATTTTCGCGACATACTTAAAACCTTGGATATAAGCTATGCATCGTTTGTGCATAACAACGTCAGTAAATCTATATGTAAATAAGATTTGTTTGCTATTTTGACACACCTGTTAGGCAAATATGTAATACAAACGATACATGCCAAAGATTCACATAAACAAGTCTACAAGACAAAGATATTATTTTTATTTGAACAAGTTCTTTGAAGATGTTTGAAATCGGATCGTGGTGCTTTATGGGCTTTATTTCACTTCAAACACTGTCTTTCACTATTTATAAAATGTACTTGCTCTTTACATATATAAAATGTTTGTTTTCAGTCGATTTTATGCAATATACTCTCGCCTCAAACTTTTATTGTAATTATTGGCCAGCGAATTTTTCTCGTTACTTGAATAAAAGTAAAAGAATACAATGTATATTTTTATTATTTCAACCGCACTGTTGCTGTTAGCACACGTTGACTACAAACTGACGGAGCAACTCATTGCCGATTTGTTAGCGCTGAGATTGAGCGCAGCCAACGAATCGTATGCGCAATATTTTTTATTATTGGCGGCTAAAGTACACAAAAAAAGCGAGCTGAAAAAAACAACAAAAACAACAATAGGGGAAAATTCTTTAGCCGTTTGAAACTTTTCGTTGTATTGCCTTTTGGAATTTTTATTATTATTTTTAGCTTTATTTAAAAGCGCGCACACATTTTTTTTTTTGCTATTGCCTCTCTCTTTGGAAAATATTCCAAAAATTGTAAATATTGCCTCCGATTCAATTATTCAGAAAGAAATCACACAATGCCGATGAAAAATAAATAAATTATGTGTATCAACAATCAAAACCTGAAATTTATATTAATCAAGTAACAAAGTTGCATTTATAATACTGCGAAACCGAACCGAAATAATGTCCGAGCCATGAAAATGGAATGATAAATGTACTAATAATAAAGCAGACGCTAAACATACTCCGCTTCAAGATACCCTGTTTAAAATATGTTGGCTTTATTGAAGAAATATGTTAAAATGTACAACAACAACACCGATGCTGGGTATAAACATTTTTGCGGTTAATTACTTCGTAAGAACTCATTAGACCATTATCCATTTGCACTTAACACTTTGAAACGATTCTTTAGAATTTAAGCTTTAGATCTTAAATACCTAACATTATTACTTAAACTTACTGCACTTTGGCAGTTTAGTTACTCTTTTTAATTAAAGCTAACACAATTATTATTAATTGTACGTTGACACTTCGTTAATTCAAAGCACACTTTTCCGGCGTACTGAGTAAACTTTTTCCAATTGCCACAGGAAATAACAAATGTTCCACTTTGTACCATTGGGATTTCAGTGACTCGAACTGTTATCAGCTAATTAATTGATAAATTTATCTGTTGATTATGGCTTTAATAGACATTGACATGTGCCCCTTTATGCATTTGATTGCGTTCATTATTAATTTTCGATAGCCACATACAGAATCACATTTATTTACATACAGTATATTTTCTAGGAATCCAAATTTATTAGAAAATATTTCAACGAATTAAAGTGTTTTTTTTTTTTTTTTAAGAATTCATAACTTTTAAATGAGTCTAAGTTGAAGTCGATGTCTATGATACTGTCCACTCATAGTGATATTTTGCTGAGAGCCTTTTGCGACCTAACGCTAGGACGCGTCGCGTACGACTAAAATAATTGTGGTCGAGCAGCAAATTTGTCTAATTTTCCAAACGTTTTAGTGGTCTTTGGTCTTTATGCTAGTAGCTTTCATTAGCCCACATATATACATGTATGTGAACTACACACATTATACACACACACGCACACACACACACACCAACATTTGTATTTGTATGTGTGCAGCATTGACAGACAACAGTATGGTATTTCGCGTGTCTCGAATTCTCCTTAGATAATTATTTTGGTAATTAGTTAGGGTTCGCTTGCGCAAAAGGATGTTGTAGATAAAACGTTGTAGGCCCTAACGTTTAGCATACATTTAAGTAACAAGTAAGAGAATACGACTAGGCAATATCCTATAGCTAGATTTCTCTTTCAATGAGCGAGGGAAAATAAAGGCAAACCAAGGTACCAACTTGCTATTCATATCAAGTTTTTAGCATCTGTAATTTAAGATTTTTATAGTTTAGTAGAAATCACAATGAGAAATATAAATATTTTTTACACAATTGAAAAACTCCAACAGCTATAGAGCTATAGAGCAGTGGTGTCTAAAAGCACACAATAACAATACTTTTTCTTAATCATGTGATAGGAAAATACACATATTGGACATCACTAAACAAATTTCATTCATAATACTGAAATTTAAAGGTCATTAGCTTGTACTTTGACATAATATTAGGATGAGGCTCGTCAGAATCGATCATCCTAATGACTCTTCCTTTTAAATTGGGTACATTAAACGAAGCACAGACGAAAACTAACCATTGTCATGTTTACAGTGTTTGGATAAAGCACACATCCATAAGAGTATGTACATTTGTAGTAGATATGTGTATGCGTCATGGTTTGTTTACCTGAGAATTTTATATTTTTTGCCTAATTGTACGTTGATTGACGAGCAAAAGGCAAATGATATTAATTAAAACACATAAAAATAAAAGATACGGGTATAGTTGACTGACTAAAAGATGCCCTCTAAATTACACCGTGTTGACATTAAATTACACACATACGATTTTAGTAATTTTGTGCTATATTTTCTATAAGTCTGGTATTTGAGAAATTTCAAATTTGTATTAATTATACATTATTAATTATAATTACTGTCGGCCGTGCTGTCAGGGAATCAGAAGCTTAAAATAAATCTTATTTGCGACAATACAAAATGTGTTTTATAAATACCTTTACCTCTATTAATACATTTATATTTATTATGTTGTTTTAACTTTTCATTTCTTAGTAATATCTTTGCATAAATGCCGGTTCGACTTGACCGTTGATCCTGATAACCTGTTACATCAAAACACATCTATGTTCCCGATAACAGATTGGTAAGATTTGTAAAATGATTTTATGTATTAATACTTGATGGGCACCTAATAATTTCGAATTCGAGTCTAAACCCATTTATAAATAAACTCGGAAATCTTCCATTGCAAGTCCTGTAGATAGTTGGTCAAATACAATCGATACAGTATTGGGGCCTTGTGCTACATGCGCTGTATAACACATCCTTTAAATGAATTCATTCTGACATCAATTTCACCCTCCTCAAGCTAAATTAAATTAAAATAATAAGACGACAGCAATTACTAATGATTTTCACAAAAATTGTTAAACATACCTCATCAAAGGCGTAGATATCCTGATAACATGATGGTGATATACATCTCCTTAGACAGTTTAGCTTAGATACCATAGCTGAGTTAAAGTTAACACACAGGGAGTTTTGACCACATGCTAGCTCGTAATCATGATAAATGATTTCCTGTAAATAAACAATGAAAAAATATTTTTACTCTTGATAAATCAATATTCGAAGCTAAAACTATAGTACTTACATTTTTGCTTGTTTCCTTGTAAGCATATTCTGGAAAATGAAACGTTGCTGCCTTGGAAAATAACTTGCCATCTCGAAAACCTTCTGAAGTGCAAATAATTATTTTCAATAAAACAATTGAGCAAAACACACGCAACATATCAAAGCGACGCAACATTCTTTTATTTCAACCGGCTATCAGCTGTCAAAGTAATGTTGTTTATTTCTTCAGCTTAGTATTTTTCAGTTGGTATTTTCAAATAGGGGTTGAATTCTGCATTGTTCACATGAACTACCTCGTTTATACGGAACATTTCATATATTCTTGAATTTTGCAAAATTCAAAATTACATTTCGTCCTAACAGAAATGGTTATGAATTTCGTGAATGGATGCAGAATTTATAGACAACTTAGGTATGTTAGGTGTGGGTTCACATCACGTCTAACCGTCTTTGATTGATAGGTTAAAAATACAATTATAGCCTTAAACACACTTCAAGAATTAACTAAAACATTTGGTTTTTATACTAAAAGTTATTTAATATTTAAAACACAATTTTTGATAAAATTTCATGTTTAATTTAATATATACTAAGCTTTGAAAAGAAAAGCAATTAAATAAATAATTTTTTAATGCAACCAAAACGCCACCTAGCGTAACTTCAATGAAGAGTATTTCATCGCAAAATTAAACATGGGTGACTACTATCCCACACAAACAAAAGGTGGCGCTTTAAACTTTGCTTCGTATTTTCAAGTAGCTTAAATAAAAGTCGATAAATTTGTTGTTGTTTGGAAATTGCTATTTTGTTCCAAAGTCGCTTTTACTCATCACAAGGTAAAATATTATAAGGATTGAAATTTATTTACAGCGGCGAAACGCAATCCAAAATTGACAAGGATGCCAGTGAGACGCTTAGAAAACAACCGCTCGCTACGAGTTTCTTATTTTCATCTGGCGCCTTTAAGTATTCTCTGTAAATTTATTAATCATACTACGTTTGCAAAATAATTATAATTTAAAATCAATTTTAAGCAACATTCACAACAAATTGTTGATGTATTTATTTCTGCAAGTGTTTCATAACATTTGATATAAACATAGATATTATCTTGTTTTGATTAAACATGTATTTCAATTTTGGTGTATGTATATTTTATATATCGAATATTTTGTAAACATATGCAAATAAATACGTGTAGCTCACAATAATACATTTTACAATACAATATATAGTTTAAAAGTCCCATTTTTTTATTACATGTTCTTATTACTTTTTTAAAGATTATATTACTTTTTATAGTCGAAAATTCATTACATTATTAGTTAAGAGAAACACCATTGAGTGCAAGTTGGTGAAATACATATGAATTGCAAGTTTAGCGCAGCTAAATTTTCTCAAATCAATTTATTTAAAGCTATTTTATAAATTTAAAACTAAATTATCAATACTGCTGATGTAAGATTTGATGAATTCACATTATTTTAGGACATGTGCTAGTAATCATTTACGATTATAGAGAGCTTAAGGTCAAAATAATTATTACAATGTAAATAAAAGTAATTAAAATAATATTATCACAACTTAACTAGCAAGTTTTTTTTATTAGAAACCTTTGCTTTCTTTATAATTAAAACTAGTTTTTTTTTGTCCTAGGACAGTTTCAGCAATACAAGCTTTTTTTAGACTAAAAATCGGATGGTATATAAGGAAGACGTCGGATGATCAATAATAAAAACGCGTAGAATCTGGAAAATATAAAGGAAATTTGAAAATCAAATATAAATGTGTGTTGTATATATTCTCATAATATTATAATTTTAAAATACCTTTTACACATATTCCTCTTCATTCCTTAGCATTTTCTGTGTCTCCGCAAGCAGTTCGACTTGACCCTTTTGGCCAAGTGAGTTGTTACGATCAATGGAGCCGCGTAATGTGTACTGTGTAGTTGCAGGCAAGGATTCACTGTGTTTATATTTCACTAAAGTTCGACGGCAAATACCCAATCTGTTGGTGAATAATGAATATATATTAAGAAAGTGAACTCCTCAAGATTGATAAAAACCTACTTTGACAATAAGGTGATCAAATCCTGACGGTACTGAGAAGTTAGTATAGCATATAGATATGGATCAGCACAAGAGTTTAAGGGATAAAAGAAAACCAATAATATTTTCGATTTAGTAACGTTGATCAACGGATATCCGGCCAAAGCAGTAAGTCCAAAGAAAGCAATTGGAGCCCAGCAAGTGAAATTTGTAAATACCTTTTAAGGAAAAATATAAAAACTTAGTAATATATTTATGCTACAGTTACAGAAAACTCACCAAAAGTGTCATCTTTTTGGCTATGCTTATCTCGCCGGGAATGTTATCACGTGCATGACGAGTTTCATGACCCAGTGATATGTATATTTGGGCATAGCATATGGCAATAATTGTGAAAGCCATAAAATTGCAGCCCAAAATCAATATCAAGTACACAGAATCGTAAGTGTCACGTTTTTCCATGGGTAAACATATACTAAATGAAATGAGAATTTTTAATTACAAACTTATCATTGAAATGCAGAGATCGAGCAATTATTAATTTTAAAATATAAATACAATTTGTTTGACATCTATCAATATATTGTAAAATAATATTTGTTTATCGACTAAAATTATAATATCTTTCTTCAATTTCAATTTTCATAGACTGGTGTACCACAAAAATTCAAACAAACCGAAAACCACCCAAAACTAATACATATTAGGGAGATTTATAA
Source organism: Drosophila innubila (assembly GCF_004354385.1). Taxonomy (NCBI): domain Eukaryota; kingdom Metazoa; phylum Arthropoda; class Insecta; order Diptera; family Drosophilidae; genus Drosophila; species Drosophila innubila. The sequence goes on along the minus strand of NW_022995380.1, from coordinate 18,831,732 downwards.
TTGGTTTTCGATTGGTTTTATTTCTGTAGCACTGTACACTAAAAAATGGAAAAAAAAATGCAATTAAAAAAAAAAAAAGAGTTTTTCTTAATTTTTGTTGTATGTCACCGTTTAAATGACAAATAATACCTCGTTGATGAATAATTACTGATGCCAAATAAAGGCAACGACGACATGAAAATTGAGTAGAGCCAACCCAATAGCATAATTCCAGCAGCCTGACGCAATTTCATACGCTTGTCCAAATACAAAGCACGTGTAATTGTGAACCATCGTTCGATTGTGATAACAGTTAAGGTAAAGACCGACAAATGACTAGCGAAAACGGTCAAAAATCCTGCGATCTTGCAGCCCCATCCTGTGGAAATTATTACAAGCATAAACAGTTGCTATATTGAATATATGTACATAGTGAAAGTATCTTACCATACTGCCAATCGAAAGCATAGTTAAAGTATTCGCCCATTGAATGCGCATCTATTGAGGCAATAAGCAGCAGATAAAGTCCTAGGCAAAGGTCAGCAAATGCCAGGTGGCACATTAAAAACCGGGGAACCGATGCACTTTCAGATCTAAATAAGAAAATAAATGCTGAAAGCAAGAGGTGCTACAAATAAAATAAGTTATGCTACTTACTTAATGGAAAGGATGACTGTGAGTACCGCAACATTGCCAACAACAGCCAATGCAACAACAATCCAAACAGCTATTCGAAGCCATTGATAGCCCATGACATCCTCGCAGGGATTCAGAGCATTTGGCATGGGATAGCACTCAATATTAGGTTTTCTAAGTTCGAAAAACAAAAATCAGATTGCAAATCAGTAAGAACCATAATGGTTAAATCTGTGCTGTCGATAATTATAAGTTATACCCTCGGAAATAAGGTATTATCGTTAAATGAACTCCAAAAAAAACGAACAATTAATAATATATCTAATTATATGTAATAACCCTCACCTAAATGTAAAGTTACCGCAATATTCAGCTAGTTGATCATCGTCGGGATTCAATGTAATTTCCTCATGAAAAACTCCAACGTTATTCATTGTGGAATCGGTTAAATAGTTATATGTATTGGGTGTACCCACGCTCAATGGATCATCAGTGTTGTCATACAATACCATATTATCAACCTGATTGGGTATACTCCGTTCCCAACGGCTGTAAAGTCAGATCAGTTGGGTTTTTTAATTGATTTCATGATATTTTTGGTCATTTAACGTACCCCCAATGATCATCAAATGTTCTATCCTCTGGTATGGGGTTTCTTTGACTGTTTAATTGCTTGCGAACATCACGATTACTGTTGCACTGTTCTCTCCACTTCTCCAGTTCCTGCATACGCTGGGCGTGTCTTTGGGGATCATGTCTTGAGGGGAATTGGAATGCACAGCAATGAAAAGAGTGCGTTAAATGAGCTCTCTGTAAGTTCTAAAAGAATGTATGATTATAAATAAAGGTTTGGTAAAGCAATCGTATCAAAATTTACCTGAAAATTATATATTGAGGGTATTGTTTTCAAGGTATGCGTATTTGTTATGTATAACACCTCCACGGATTGCAGTCCAGCTGATGGCAACCGGACTAGTGAAGTGCTTGAGAGATCACTAAATAAAGGCACATTTATAGACCAGAAGCAACATGACTTATAAATGGATTGACTCACAGCTCGGTTATATCAATTATGCCATAGAAGGCATTTGGATGAAGATCGGTTAGTTTTCGATTGTCCCTTAATGAACTATATTTTAGTTAGATATAGATACTTTTACAATATTAAAAACAATTAATAATCACAATTTACTCACAGTTTTGCTATTTTGGAACCCATAAACGCGGAATCGTCAATAAATGTTATGTCATTGTTTGCCAAAACACTAAATAAAATAAAAAGAGTGATTTTATAAAAGTTTAGTGTACAAAGACAACTAACAGATACCCCCGTTTTCCTCTTGTGTATGGGCGAAAATATAATCTTACAAAAATTATATTTTATAAATATTACTTAATATTATATTCTTTTGTGTAAAAGTTAAATCAAAGTATCTACTTACAATTGTGCAGTCTTCACTTTAATAGATTTGGAATCAATTCGAGAAATTTGATTATTATCGAGATCTCTAAGGGGGAAAAATATAGTAGTAAATTATTAAAATTAATTATGCTTTAAATATGATATATATTTACATCATTTGCAAAATATTATAGGGTGGTAAGTGTCCAAGATCGGGTACGCTTGTTAAACCACTATTAATTATTCGTCTATAAAGAAAAAAATATATAGATTAATAACGATATAAAACTATAATATTTCTTTTAAGTATTGTACTTTCCAGTTTAAGCACAAATTAACAAAACTTAATGATATAATATAAAATTAAATATATTGTTCTTTAACTTACATAATTTCTATGGTATCGGAAATTCCCTCAAAAACATCTTTGGACAGGAATGTTAATTTCGGCGCTTGTGAAATATAACTGAAGAAAATAACAGAAATATTTTTTATTAATTATGGATTTCGACAAAATCATATTGCGTATACGTACATAGTCCGGAGAACCGTTAAGTTGGAAAAAGCGCTGTCCTGTATAGCTTCAAGTTGAAGACAATTAATGAATGCACTATAAAAATACATTGAAATCTGTAACTTTAATCATTGAAATATCACTTAAACGTTATACTCACACATCTAATAATGTGGCTCCATACACCTTCAATCCAACCGACCGTAAACGTGGCAAGCCCGCAGATGCAATAGTTAGCCTTTGTAGTGGCAGCTGTAATGTCTGTGGCACACGTGTCAGTGCTTCTCCCTCGCAGCGACATTCGAGCTCATTCTGTTGATATATAGACACAAACACGTAGACGTATCGTATTAATTTGTGTGAAGTACCAAAGGTTCAAGCTAAACAGTTTAAAGTGCCTAGTCTATAAAATCACATCAATATTCTGCGTAATTAGTAGCTGCCCATATCTGTCAATGAAGCTACGAAGGAACTGACACAGATTGGCAAGAAAAATCCATTTGCAAGATTAAATTTGCCTTATTCAGAAGAGGAATAACCTCTTATAGGGAAATATATTTATCTTATCGAGAAATAACCGCAAAATATAGAAAGTATTTTCTATTATTTGCATAATACCTATAATAAACTAAAAAATCTCAAATAAAATACAAATTATAAATATATACAATATAAAAGAGATTAAAGGACAGCAAAAGAAAAGAATGATTTTTGTTATTATTGTATACTCAGCCATTACCTGATTAGTAACTTCCCAGCAACAACAAGTCCAAGTGCTAACATCATTCAACGGTGTTGTTGTTGTGTCTGGCGTATGTGTCATTATCATGGAGCTATTGGTATCAGTTTCATTATCTTTATCAGTTGGCAAATTATTGGGATAGGTGCTAAAGCCATTTTGGTGACTTTCATTACAGTTGGTGCTGGCTTGAGATGGGCAGCGGCTCAACAAAAGCAGGAACAATAAAATTAATTCAATTTGAATTTTAACTGCCATGCACTTCATGTTTATTTAAGTGCACTTTGATTTTCGTTCCTTTGCTTACACCTTCACTTATACACAAAGAAAAGTGTATATTAAAATTATGTAATTCCCCTCCTTGTAATACATTTTGATCGCTTCCACAGGCAACTTTTATTTATTATAATTATTAATTGATTCGCTGAAATGTAAAAGTCTATGAAAATCATTATGTGTTAGTTAAATATTAACAATTAATATTACTAGCCATAATTGGAATGTTTTTGTAAATATTGTTACTGTATATATATATTGTCACTTTTAACTTATTAACTTCTGTGATTCTTAAGCAATCTTAAAAAAAATTTACTTGTAAATCAATCAACTTGACATTTGACTTTGATCAAGAATATAATATATATTAATTTATTTATTTATAAAGGGTATTAAAAACAAGTGGCACATGTTCGCATGTATGTAAATATGTCTCTATTTACAGTAGACAGATGCAAATATATGTATATTCTTATGTACATACGTGTTCACAAAACACAGCTTCAAATATTTTGCACCTATTGATAAAGCTGTGAATTAAAATTTCACGTTCCGCGACGATCTCATGTTTGATTGATTTTTCAATTTATACAAAGGTTTGATTCGATTACCTAAAGATTGTTTAACATGCAAATTGCGATCCGAAAATGAAGAAATTTACTAAAATTGTAAATCAAAGCCATGCCAATCTTCCTTGAAATATTTTCTAAATAAAAAAATTCTAGTTCTTTGATCGACGAGGAGATATTCTGTAATCATTTTGAAAATAGAAAAAGTTCATTTTTTTAAATGTTGTGTGATGTAGATATCTACATATTATACATGTATCAATGAGGGAGAGCTTTCACTTCCCATTCCGTTAACACAACCTAGATTTAATATTTGGGATTGACAATTCACAATCTGGTTTAATCAACTCTCTGATTCGGCATGCTCAACTTTCATCTACCTCTTTTGGATAGACGTTATTAATAAACAATTAAAAATTGTATTAATAGTTGATCAATAAAATGTTAAAATTAATTTTTTAATAATATCGCAAATTTTGTGGCATTGCCGGGAATGAACCCAATTCTTTTGTTTATTTTTATTTTTTACATGTATACTCGATGCCAAGCTACTTTTTTAATTAACATACTTATACAATTGTAAACAAATAAATCGCAGTCACCTTATCAGTTTATTTTTAGATACAGCTGTTTGTTAGTGAATATTATAGTAATATTTGACTTTTTTATATTATTATATAACTCTCAAATTGTCAATCTAATTAAAATACTATCTAAATTAGTGAAAAAGCACAAATTTTTTACTTTAAAGAAGAGACCTTTAAGCAATTTAACGCGACTTTGAATACGCAAAGTTTATTAAAAAAAAAAACATTCTAACATTAAGTTAAGTTATTAAGTGGTAAAGTCCTCTTTGGTAGTTTTATATACAACCTATCACTTGCCTTAGACTTCCCATATTCAGCTATAGTGTTTTCAAGTCAAAATTGAAGTAGAGATAAATGAAAGCGGTGCCGACAAATGCGGACCAATTTCCACATTCTTAATTATCCAATATTTGTATGTTAAATATTCACTGTTTACTTTTGTCTATCTTCTAATTACAATTATAATATGATCTAACATGCGTAAAAAAGAAACATATTGCCGAGAACACTTTTATAAGGTGTCATATAATTATGGCTTGTATCATTGTTCTTTATTTCTATATACACTACTTTGTTTACCTGTATGCATACCAAATAGTATACGTATAGGTAACATGGCTAAATTTAATTAAATAGCCCCTGTGATATAAACAACGACATTGAATTGATCCGCAAACCGCTTTTATCTGTTTTTAATCGTTTAATTATAATTAATGTATTTGATTAATCAACATAACTTCACGTCGAAGAAAGATCTGAATATTATCTTATTAAGAGAGATTTTCATGATTGATTTTTAATCTAGTTTTCAAATATATTTTATTAGAAATCTTCTACTGCTCATATTTTAATTAAAATTTAATTATTTTAGCTTTTCAACTTTCCAACTGTTTCATATGCAACCATCATGTTGCCAAAAATAGTTCTATTTATAGCATATTTTCATAAAGGTGGTCGTCGCATGCACATTCTCCTGCAATTGGGAGGTGCACTGTCCACCTTCTCAAAAATTCTCGGTTCCTTCGAAATAAGCGTAAGCGGGCGAAATTCTAATCAAATTTTTCGGTTGAAGGTTACCATTTTCTGGCTTGAGCGGTTTTCACAAAGCTTTCAGATGCGTCAAAAATCAATCATAATGCATTTATGTGTCCACTTGAATGCTTAAGTCATATATAGTTTCATTACTATACACATTAAAATATTAATTTAACCAAGCGCTCAATAATTTGATTTAATCAGTGTTGTATCACTTTTCGATTGTGATTATGTGCAATATTAAATACACTCTTTAAAAACTAAAAATAGGTATTTGATTTGTAGCTCGTATCGAAAATCGTAAAATGTTCATTAAAAGAAATGATTTGAATGCTGATAAATGGGAAGCAGTAGTTAATCACTATAAAAAATCGTAGATAAGTGTACACGTATGTTCTTTTAACTGTATGGTTAATTAAGACCGAGTTATTTGAATTATCAAATTATTATATATACGTTTATACGTATCATTTTTGACCTTTGAATAAAGCACGCGTGAGAAGAACTCAACTTCACTTTTTCCAATTTTTTTAATATTTTTTTTTGAATTTAAGCTATTAAGCACAAATTGTAACTAAATTTAACCACAATACCATTTTAGTTAAAATTATTTTTCCATATGTACATTCATATCTGTCGATTGCATTTGAAGAATACAAAATACAAGAGCCGAGCCGAACCAAACCGTGTAAGCGTGCGCGTCTTATTGCACCTGTTGAATGGCGACAACTGAGAAATCTGTTATCCGAATGCCAATTCAGACGAAACCGGAAATCAGAAATACGCGAGGCGCACTGGAGCGATACACGACATCGTCTTAATGGAAGCGTAACACGAATGCTGCGAGTCGACCGAACGAACGTAGAAAGCACATGTGACCCAACTGAAAATAAAAAAAAATATAAGCTCCCAAAGCTGAGCAGGGCACAATGGGCTATCTTAACGAAACCAAAGCTTTATCTCTTACAATTTTGTTGTTATTATTTTATTAGTGAAAGCTTTTGGCTTTACGGTCCTAGCAAACGGTTAGCCAGAATTCAAGTTGACAGCTGAAAATATCTACGAGTATATGGGTTTCATATAGCAAGCTTTTAAAGTTCAAATTCCGAAAAATAATAGTCATTTCGAATAACTATCACAAATTTCGAACGCAACACAAAACCAATACCGCGCTTACCTAAAAAAAGAAAGCAAACAATTTCAAATTTGTTATTTAATTTTATTAACAACGAAGAAAACAACAGCCACAAGATGAATATGAATTTTCAGTTTAAGAAGGATCACACATTCGAAAAGCGACGTGCAGAGGGAGATAAGATACGTCGAAAGTTTCCAGACCGTGTGCCTGTCATTGTAGAACAAGCCGAGAAGTCACGTTATGTTGCGCTGGACAAGAAGAAGTATCTGGTGCCCAATGATCTGACAGTCGGTCAATTTTATTTTCTTATACGTAAACGTATTAATCTTCGGCCAGACGATGCCCTATTTTTCTTCGTGAACAGTGTGATACCACCAACATCGGCCACCATGGGTCTGCTGTACCATGAGCATCGCGATAAGGACTACTTTCTTTATTTGGCCTATTCCGATGAGAATGTCTATGGCCACGAACAGCAGGAGATGTAATTGTCAAACAGTTTCTTTTTTGCAGTTCGCAGTTTGTTAATAAAATAGTTCAAGATTAATCTTACAATACAGTTACAGGGTATTCAAAATGCAATAAAGCAATATTAACGAACTAAGTATTACGGATTTTCTTTTTTTTTAACTACTCGACATTTGCCACACATTTTCAGATGAACTTTTTCATATCGTGTTGTTTATAAATATGATAAACTGCTAATCAACCGGGCAAATGTTAAATGACAAAGTAATATAACTATATTTTTAACAAAAACACTAAGAAAAAAGCCACCAAAAGTTTGTAGATTCAATTAACAGTTTCCCGTCAATCGCATTTCTATCAACCAGGGATTAACTTAATTTCATTTGTTGCTTCGGCAACATTGTTATGATAGAGACTTGTCAGTATCAATCGTATTAAGAGTTCTATGCGGTATGCAAATTTATTCATTTTATGTAATAAATTATTGACTATTATTATAATGAATTAGAAAATTTATTTAACTGCCCACGCATTAAGATTTACTGCAGGAAGACTCGGATCATCGCAATGTATCATCTTGTTACTGTAAAATAAGGTTATTTAGAATACGTTTACTAATGATTTGGTTAGAAAAATACCCTGGAAAATCAGCACGTACGAAAGCGGCTACTGGCACTTTATGTAGTGTTAAATGATCGGCATTGTCGCAGATTAAACGTGCCATGGTAACCTTTCGCACCTCCTGAAGTTGTTCCGGTTTAAATGCAGTTGGATTAACCATATCATTGTATTCATAAAAGTAACGATCTCCGTGCTTAAAGCGTGCAAATTGATCGGCAATAATTTCAGCAAATGTTACCCCTACAAATCCATCCTTCACAGCGTTTTCCAACAGACCGCCAACCCATAAATCAATATCATCTGGCGATTTATAAACCCAGGCAAGTTTTTTACCAATCTACAGAGAAGTTTGAAATTAATATTGACGTATTTAGGTGTACATGAAAAATACTCACTTCCTTTGGGAACTGATCAAAATTCCGCAGCTTTGGAGCACCCATTAAATCGAGGTAGTCGTTATAACTGCGCAGACCCTGATCTCGACCCCGTTGTATATTCAATGCAGCTAAATCCAAGCCAAACGCATTGTCACCACGAAACAGAAATCTACTGAGCTGTGATCAAAAGATAATAGCTACTCTATATACTTGTAATAATGATTTCAAATACGTACACCGTGTGTAATGGAACTGTCCACCTGCTGCATGGGCTGTGAGAAGAGTGTGTTCAGCATATCATCGTAGAATTCATGCTTTCGCATACGAGATGGATTAAACATAACATCCGGAATATTTATAATTTCATCCCGTATGTGAAACTTGCCGCCGACACTGCAAATTTAATTAGAGAACAATGTGAGTTAGTTTGAAATGTGCAATTTTAAATTCAAAGAAAATGTTAAAGTGACCAGTGCTTATAATAAAAAATCGAATAAAGGTATAAGAAACAAAGCTTATTTTTGACACGCCAAAGAATTAATAAACTTGCAATCAGGGAATCAAACCGAAAGAAATATAGGTTACGGTTTAGGTTGCGGTACGTCCCAAAATAACTATTTCGGTAAATGGTTCTATTTTTTAGTTTTTTTCTTTCGGTTCCGGTATCAGTACCGGTACGTAACAGTACAGCAAATCAATTTAAAAAAATTTGTAAATGTCGTTTTATAATAAATATGCCATCGAAATAAACAGACCTAGGGCAACAAAAATTTTTTTAACAAATTTTAAAATACTTGAATGCAGTATGTATTAAGAGGTCGAATCATGATCAAAATGACATTCCGCTTGAAAATCGGTTCGGTTTTGATCAAGTTATGACAGTATGAAGTTGGTTAGACTGCGGATTTAGCCACTTTACAAGTCAGAATTTTTATCCAATTCTTCATGATTTTTACAAAAAAATGAAAGATCTCAGAATCAAGTTTAAAGTGTTGTTTTATACTAATTACGATATAAGGAGTTAATTAAAAGTGAAAACTTGAGATTTAAAATTTTGAATTTTCGAAATTTCAAAGGGGGGACCCTTACCATCGATATCGAATCTTGGTCGAAAATAATTTAATTTTCTAAATGAACAAAATTTAAATGCAGAATGAATTTAGAAGCCAAATCATGATCAAAATGACATTCCGCTTGAAAATCGGTTCGGTTTTGATCAAGTTATGACAGTATGAAGTTGGTTAGACTGCGGACTTAGCCACTTTACAAGTCAAAATTCTTGTCCAATTTCACATGATTTTTTACAAAAAATAGAAAGGTCTCAGAATCAAGTTTAAAGTGTTGTTTTATACTAATTACGAGATAAGGAGTTAATTAAAAGTGAAAACTTGAGATTTAAAATTTTGAATTTTCGAAATTTCAAAGGGGGGACCCTTACCATCGATATCGAATCTTGGTCGAAAATAATTTAATTTTCTAAATGAACAAAATTTAAATGCAGAATGAATTTAGAAGCCAAATCATGATCAAAATGACATTCCGTTTGAAAATCGGTTCAGTTTTGATAAAGTTATGACAATTTGAAGTTGGTCAGTCTAGGGATCTAGCAACTTTACAAGTCCAAATTTTTGTTCAATTTCACATGAATTTTTACAAAAAAATAAAAGGTCCCAGAATCAAGTTTAAAGTGTTGTTTTATAATATTTACGATATAAGGAGTTGGTTAAAAGTGAAAACTTGAGATTTAAAATTTTCAATTTTCGAAATTCCAAAGGGGGGACCCTTAGCATCGAAATCAACATCTAGTAGAATTTAGAGAAATATATTTTTTTTAGAATTTAATAAAATTTAAATGCAGAATGAATTAAAATGCAAAATAATGATTAAAATGATATTCCGCTTAAAAATCGGTTTAGTTTTGATCAAGCTATGACAGTTTGAAATTGGTGAGACTTCGGATTTAGCCACTTTTCAAGTCAAAATTTTTATCCAATTCTTCATGATTTTTTACAAAAAAATGAAAGGTATCAGAATGAAGTTTAAAGTGTTGTTTTATACTAATTACGATATAAAGAGTTGATTAAAAGTGAAAACTTGAGATTTAAAATTTTGAATTTTCGAAATTTCAAAGGGGGGACCCTTACCATCGATATCGAATCTTGGTCGAAAATAATTTAATTTTCTAAATGAACAAAATTTAAATGCAGAATGAATTTAAAAGCCAAATCATGATCAAAATGACATTCCGCTTGAAAATCGGTTCAGTTTTGATCAAGCTATGACAGTTGGAAGTTGGACAACTCTTTGACCTAGCAACTTTACCACAACCGTACCGGTACAAACGTTTCGGTATTCGGTTCTCTAATCGTTCCGATTTTATCTAAATTTGTTTATGATTCATAGGATTAGAAAAAGCAAACAAGTTTTTCATGCTCAAGGTTGATTTTCTACCGATCGATCCTATGACAGCTATAATAAAAGACATTACCGGATAAACAATTTGTAAGATTGGTTGACATATCTCAAGAAACAACATACAAAAGGTGGTTTATCCATTAATGCGTTATACATTCCGTTTTAAAATTATTATATCCCCTGCAATGGTAAATCTTTTACACTTGCCTAGAATGACCCATGCGAAAAGCAGCTCCAGAGAATTCATTTGTGATGGCAGGATTCACATCCACGTTGTAGTCGGTTGAGTAATCCTTATTGCGTGGCACCAAACGGAAGCGTTTCATCTGATGTGGCCCAATTACTGCTGGCAAATATTCATTGTAGGTGATGTGTTGCAGCTCGGCAATCACAATGCGGCGAGCCTCTTGATATAGCCATTCATCGGATGCCACCGGATTCAGTTCAGCCAGAATCTTGGCAATACGATTATGCTCGCGAGCAAAAACAATTTGTAGTGTGATGAGTGAGATAATTTGATTGGTGCGACCATCGCCTAAAAAACGTAGATATTGGATTAAAATGGATCTCCACACAATACAATTTAATTCTTAACTTAACCTTAATTATATTTAAATTTATATGATTTAAAAAAAAAGGCTGCCCAATTTAAAAAATAATAAATAAATTAATAATAATATAATTTGGAATTTGTAAAGACAAAATACATGATATTTTAGTGGATATGAGGGATTTAATTAGCGAATATATTTACCGGATTTAATTAGCGAATATATTTACCGGATTTGAAGCACGTTTTGCTGGAATCGCTGCTCCCACAGGCGCTCTTGTCATTCGTCAGAGGCAACAATTCTCGACCAAACTCATTAAACATTTTCAATTGCCCTCCATGGAAAGTACGCAAGTCACGTGCCGCATCCTCATGGGATCCGTATGTGGGCGAGGCATCGATAAAATGTGTAACTTTGCTCCGTTGCTTGCCATAGCTCAGCTGGCAGTCGGGACTGGGGACTAGGGAAAGTCGAACCAGGTTCAAGCAACGCACTCCGAAGGCACTGTAAAACTCATCGTTCTCAGATACCGGTATTGGGAGGCAGGCGAAGTGGGAGTTCTCTTTGGGCAGTACACTTTTGCCGACCGGCGAGCAGCACTGAACCAATCCTCCCTTTTCATCGAGACGCACTGAAGCCGACTGGGAAATATCATGAGCCAACAATTGGCCAAATTGCATGGTCAATTGATTGTACTTGGGATGAGGTCGATGGACATCCTCAAATAGAATGCGTGAGATCTCACGGGCGCTGGTTAGAGGAGTACCGTCCGAGGCATGAGCGCGAGGAGTCCAAATGCCATCTTCATAGGCCGGTGGCAACAGTCGCTCCATTGGCTGGCCAGCAGCTCCCCAATGTGAACGTTGTGGCATCGGATTGTTGCACGTGCCATCAATGCTCCGATAATTGTGAATATTACGACAAATTGGTGGAGGATGACAATGATGAGCTAGCGGTGTCTTTGAGAACTTCACATGCACATTGTTGGTAATGAAATCATCGAGTGGCACCTGCTCCTTCTTGCCAAACACTTGAGTCGTGATCACCTGCTCCAGGGCATTGTTCGACACCGCAAAGCTGTGGAAATCCTCGCTAGGTGTCGAGTGAAAAACAATGCCATGGATGAAATCTGGATTTCCACGATGCACTTGCATTTGGTGGGCAACTCCATGCATCAAATGCTGAAAGCTCTGACGTGCCTCCTCCAGTACCTCTGCCGGCAAGATCGATGGAAAGGACGCACTGCGTTCCTTACTCTTCTCCCGTTCTCCTCCTGCTGTATGATTTTGGCCCGTTCGACAGCAATAGCCAAACTTTCCAGCGGGTAAATCACAAATCTGCGGCTTTTCGTGTCCCTGCATTCGGACATGGGCAGGACATTGAATTTGTGGCACACATTTAACATCTGTGCAGACTTTACACTTTTTGAGTAATCCGCTTTTGGCGACTTCTGAAATAAGATACAGTTAGTGCAATACAGTTAGTCAAGTAATTATTCAGAGAACTTTAACAAATTTACACATATTTTTATTTTTTAACTTATTCTACGTTTACCCATACGTAACTATAATTAAAGAAGAAAACTCATAAAAACTAAATGCTATTTTATTTTTCAAATTCAAATATGATTTTATTTTGTCAAACTAATTGCTTAACTAACTGTTCGTGAGCGTGAGTGAGATCGCTATAATACTAATAAGAACCGTACAAAGCATTCGCCATTATTAAGTGCGTTTTACACACACATGCTCACATACAGACTTATCAAGTTAACACAAATCAAGTAACTGTAAAAACTTTTAGCTCATTACAGCGGTTTATTAACCTTTCGACTTTCGTTTTCGCAAACTTACCATCGCCATTTGCATGACTATGCTCCTGTTCTGCGACTTTTAAATCATTTTGCCGCACTGTAAAAGCAGCTGTATGCTCAAATTGTACAAGCAGAATTTGCCAACAGAACAGCAGTATAAATAAAGTGCGCATTTTTAAGTTAACCAAGGAACGAAAAATTACAATTGGAGTCTGCAGAAATGGCACAACTCAACTAACTAAATAACGGCGCTTTCGTAAAAGTGTGACCAGCCACGACTACTTTTGTCAACTTAGCTATTTTATAGCTAGTTCAGGCTATTTTCAGAGTTCGTTTAATAGAAAAATTTTAAAATTGCTATTAGCTGGAAATCTGGCTACTTTTAATATATATTTTCAGCTAAGTTTTGTATTTTTAGTTAGACTGTGAAATGTGTTAGAAATGCGTACACACCCAAATTTAGATTCTATCCAGCCAGAAACAGCTTTTGTTTCCTTAAAAAGTTGGCAGCACTGGTGTGGAAGCACTGTTTTGAACCAAAGGCTGCCACCCTGTCCAAAGGCTCCCACCCTGCAAAAATTTTCGAGCTGGCAGCATATACCATTTTAATCAACTTGCAAAAACAGTTCCAGCTAAGAAAATTCAACTTTTGTTGAAATTTTTCTTAATATTGAAGATAAAATTCTTTAAATTTTTATCAAATTGTTAATATTTTAATAGAAATAAACTTGTAAATTTTATCTAGCATCGAACTTTGAGAATAGTTAGAACTAGCTATAAAATAGCTGAGTTGGCAACAGTGGTGAACCTAACACGACAAACAATAAAATTTTTGGTATTTAAAAACTACTAAGAAGTATTTAATTTTTCAATTTACAAAATGATGCTGATTTTATGCCAACAGATTATCAACAAACTGCATTCTTTAGGAAATCAAAAAACAAAAATTATTTAAAATTTTAAAAAATTCTAGCTAAAAAGAAATAAAATTTGTAAAAAGGTACAAAAATTCAGAATACCTTTTTTCGGAAATGTACGTATTTTTCCAAGTAAAAAAATCATACCAGATCGGAAATTTTTACTGTATGGGCAACCTTCGGTTTAAGGACGCCATATTTGTTCGCGTCAGTAGAGATGTCCGGCAACGCTTTGTACAGGGCCAGCTCGTCGTCATGCTGAGAAATAATGAAAATTAAGTGAAATTACACTAAATAAAAAAGAAAAAGTGTATAGATTATGTACAGAATATGTATAGTTATTAACCAAGTGTGAATTTAAATACAACAAGGTGTTTTTTCTCGCGTATTCCCACTGTGAATAATTTTCTTCGGCAACGGCAACGCAGACAAGACTTGCATACAATTTAATGTTCGTATTCGTACCGAGCTTGTCTTCTCACGCGAGTTCGTTTTTAGTATATATAGCCAGTCTATGGACGGTCGATGCGTGAAAATATTTCTATGTGTAAGTGTGGGTGTGTACATGTTAATTTAGAAAATGACTTAAATCATCAAAATTTTGCCGGATATTTTGGGTCTAGCAAGTGAAAACTGCAAGCTAGATACGCAAAAACCAAATATGTACATATGTACATACATGCTGGCTCAAAGTTCGATACGGTACAGATACATATGTACGCGTGTATACATAAAATATCAAATTGTCGGGTTACATCCTTGCATCATCATCACCACAGAGCCACCACACCAACGCCAATATCTATTAATCTACGCCAAACAGTCCAAATGCGCTGAAACCCAAAAAGATAATCCACACCGAAATGTGAAAAAAAAAAGAATTCTTAAAATGAAGCATAAACGAGACCGACAACGACGACGACAAACGTCAGCAGTAACGAGCAATGCAATTACAACTGGCCAACAGCGGTCAGAGGCTAATTTCAATGGATAAATCATTACCTATGAAGTTTACTTTACAAAATTCAGAGCAAAGCTATAAAATAAACCGAAAAAAATAAGCAAAAACAATTTGTGAAAAACGCGAAACCTAAACTCGTTTTGTTCTTACATTCGGCATTAATATTAAAATGTAACCGTAGTGGTTGTCTCGCTCTCACACACTTATTTGCGGTACGAAAAAGGCCGCATATTATACAAGCGAGATAAATAGCACTCCAAAACGAAAATCAACGAGAGCGCGCAAAAAATCCAAACGCAAATTATACGAAAAGAAATCAACGCCAAATGGATAATGAAATATTTATTAAAATTATAGGTGTACAAATTATTGCACTGGAAAAGATGCCAGCACATTAATTAATAAATTGCACTTGTGATGATTGGTTGCCAACTATGCCATTTTCTCGCTAGATATATGTACATATGTATATACACATGTATGTATGTAAATAGCTGACTGAATACATAGCTTGGGGTCTAGCCAGTCTAGTTTTTATTTCCTTTTTATTAGTAATTCTACAAATGCATGTCTCACATGTCCTAGAGAAAATCACCAATTTAATTCTCTACTTTGAAAATACGAATTTGTAACCTGTCAGCGGTCTTGACGAAGTCCTATCGGAATATTTGCGTATCGAAATCGTGTGCGATAAATTTAAATTTGTTTATATGCTATTTAATATTGTTGAAGTTGTAAAATGTATTATTCAATATTTATTGTGATATTATCAACTGCTTGAATCATGTCGATAATATTCTGTTATTTGTTATGCTTGTTGATAAACTTTGTTATCATTAAAAGTAAAATGTTTATGAAATGCAAAGCATAACAAACGAAAAGAACAGTTAGTATTAAATGTCTAACTGTTCTTTTCGTTTCGTTTCGCAATTGGAGAAGAGCATTAGCTTGCGACTTTATACATCCTGATTAGATGCAAATTGTCAGTCGAGAATAAAGAGTTGTTTATACCAAATACTACATTTAAAAGTATAATAGTAATAATATAATTTGTGCGATTGGCATATATTGAAAAAGTTTTTATCAAAGCTTAACAATTAAATGAATATATGTATTTATATTAAATGTAATTAATAATTTACTGCACTCTTCAAACAAAAACTAATACAGACATACCATGTGCGCATAAGTGCGACAGTGAGAGCCACACTCTCATGCAAGTGAGACGGCGTGTGCGTGTATAGCTGCCAAATGTAAAGAGCGCGAGAGCGAACTCAGAGAGCGAGAGAGAGAGAGCCCACTGTGGCTGTCAACGCGCGACAATTTGTAAACGGACAGCGAGAATGCTTTGGTAGTGGTAGTGGTTGCGGTAGTGGTATTGGTAACTGAGTTTTCAGTACACAGAATGAAGAATTACAAAATCTTTGGCGGCCAAAAGAAATACGTATTGAGGCAGTTGGCAGTATATGATTTGGCTATGATTATGTGTGTGTGGTTGTGTGTTTGCAGTGGTGATGTTTTTATTGTTGTTCAATTCAAATTCAAGCTAAGCAAACTAACGAATATTTTTAAAACTTGCAGCTAACATAACCTCAAACTTACCGCTGCAGTCGGGGAAGTCGTCGTCATCAGCGTCAACGTTGTTGGTGGATACTCTTCAGGAACCACAGCTACAGCTCCAGCTATTTGATTTGATAACCATCGCCTGTCAAACGAGGAGACTATGAATGAAAAAATAAAATCGCCTTCAGCACAGGGTGGTAGTGGTGGTGCTGGTGCTGCTGCTGGTGGTGGTGGTGCAGCTGGTGGAAATTCAGCTCCATCGGTTGCCGCAAGCGCCGGAGGCGCCACACCACCCACATCGGGTCCTCCCACGCCGAACAATGGCAATGATCCTAACATACAACAACAAGCCGGCACTGTACCGCATCCCTATGGCGGACCGCCACCCGGCACAGCGCCAGGTGCACCACCTGATCCGGCAACTGTTATGTCGCACTATCACCATCTACATCAACAACAACAGCAACAGCAGCCACAACATCCACAGGGTCCACCATTACCACCACATATGCAACACCACGGTGGGCCACCTCCGCCACAGGGACCACTGCCTCTGCCAGGAGCGCCTGAGCATACGCCCGGTGTGAAGGATGAATATGGCTCAGCACATTTGCCTCCGCCACCCGGCGTACAACACCAGCATGCCCATCCCGCCTATGCGCGTTATCATTCGGGTGATCCCAACATGGATCCCTATCGCTATGGACATGCGCCCACGCAGCAACCACCTCCAGGCACTAAACCGCCGCACCAGCAGCAGCAGCAACAACAACAGCAGCCGCAAGGTGCTGGAGGATCGCCAAATCGACCACCACAACAGCGATATATACCCGGACAACCGCCGCAGGGTCCCACACCAACATTAAATTCATTATTGCAATCGTCAAATCCGCCGCCACCGCCCCAACATCGCTATGCGAATAACTATGATTCCCAGCAAGTTGCCAATGCAGCGGCTGCGGCAGCTGCAGCACAACAACAACAGCAGCAGCAACAACAACAGCAGCAGCAGCATCAACAAAATGCCCAACAGCAACCTGCCGGGCCACCGCCCCCACTCCCCGGCCATGGGCCACCGCCGCCACAACATCAGCCATATGGTGCGCAACAGGGCGGTTGGGCACCACCGCCAAGGCCCTATAGCCCACAGCTAGGACCATCGCAGCAGTATAGGACACCTCCACCGGTAAGTTGGCTCAAATAAATTGTGAGGGAGAAGAAGGGCGGGAGAAGGGAAAAGGGAAAAGCGAGAGAAAAGGAGTACGAGTTTGTTATTTGTTGTGTTGTTTCTTCCTGTTGGATGTTGGTGTTCCGCTTTTTAAAAGGTTGCCCAATTTCTTTGGCCTTCTGCAGCTTCTACAACATTTGCCAGACATACTGACACACATAACGGCAGACCGAAAGCTCAACTTTCAAATATAAAATAAAAATGAAGAAGAAGACGAAAAAATAAAACCGGCACTGGCTGTGGCGCCGGTAAACAATAACAACAAAACATGAAAAAGGCAACAAAAGGCAATGGTGGTGGTAGTGGTAGTGGTAGAGGGAGAGGTGGTGATGGTGGTGGTGGTTCAACAATAAGAACAAGCTGCCGGTATCACCACCTGACACAAGGCAGCCAGAAGAGACGCGGCATGTTCCTCTCTATCTTTACACACATTTGTATGCATGTATATGGTGTGTGTGTGTGTGTGCGAACGGGTGTATGCCTGTGTGTGTGTGGGTGTGCTTCTTTATTTTGCATTTAATTATTTGTTGTTGTTTATAAAAACAAATCTTATTTGAAATACTTATTTACAGAGGAATTTAGACAATACTTAAAAGATACACATACAGTAATCATCTTATCATATAATTGGTTATGTGTATAGATAATCACTACATCTAATATACGTTCATTTATCTGATATTCTACATATTGCTGGAATTGTAAAGATATCAAACAAACGCACACATAAGCAAAATTCTTTTTTTATGAATGGTTGAGTATCAGTCGCAAATACAATTCAAATAAAAGGCAATGACCTTTTATAGCTCAAAATAAAAACAGAATGAATCAAATACAATATATATATATGGATATGTGTATGTGTATAAATAAACAATCTGCGGTATTCGTCTAACTAGATACTCAATATAAGTACGTCGAATAAATTAATTAAAGCTTTAAAAGTGGGAATATCCAAAAGAATATTATAAATAAAAGTTACTGAAAAACTCTTATTTGTAACAGTTATCTTTACGTTAATCTTTTAATTTTGACAAAAACGATTCTGTACATTAATTATTTTAATTTTATTTGTACTCGTGCTGATTTTCATGTGCTCGGATATTCTAGGAAACTTTCTCTTTATTCCAATTTTATATTACTCTTTAAGTTCGTTTTTAAAAAGATATTGTATACATCTAGAC